>NW_015160916.1:94070-104734 GCF_001447785.1 Gekko japonicus
GGAAAGAGAATGAGTGGAAACCACTGAAGGGTTAGCAGCTCACGATTCTAAAAATGATCAGGTCATAAATGTACAAGCCCAGTAAAACCATCTGCACACTTTTCCCAGTCAGTCATTGAAAGACTGACCTTGACGCTCTATGCCAAAGACATCTACGAGGTAGCTAACTGCTGTACTGTTCCCAGGTATGTACTAGTCTATTCATAATACCAAAACCTGGCTGCCTTTTCCATGACAAAATGTCTTAAGTTTGTATTTAGTTTCCCAATTCATATTTAACTATAAGGAATGAATGCTGTATCATGAAAACTAGATCTTTCGTAATAGGACTACTCTCAGTTCTGGACATTAAGAATAAAACAGCTAATACTGATTTTAGTGGGTATGTTGTGACTTAATTAACTGTTCATAACCTCGGTTTTAACTGTTCATAACCTCGGTTTTATGGATTTATAATGTTGGACTGTATCTTATTTTATACAATTTTTGTGTTTTATTGTGCTCTTCTCTGTCTGTGGTTTGTAATGGCCTATGGCTAAATACAATAAAATCTTCTCTCTCTCTCTTGAATAAAACAGCCTGTTGTGTAAGTGACATAGCAAGTTTCCCATCACAGCACAAACAAGAATTCAAAGAGTATTTAATTTGTGAAAGAGTATTTAACATGTGATTTTTAATTTTAAAAAATCTAGATACCAACTGTGTTCCACATAAGGCACGAAGCAGCAACCTAACCTGAGTGTTACTAGTGCAACTATTTAGGAAGAACTGCAGTTTGCAAAAGCTGGTAAAACACCCTTTTAAGTTTGGAGCCACTTGGGCAAAGTAAGAACTGGCTTCAACAGGATCCCCACTAAAATATAAGATCCATATAGGAACCCACCATGTTTCTATCAAAACGACAGGATGTGCACTGCATTTATTAATGCATTAAATTGCCTTCTATAATTATATTAGAGTTTATTTGACTTGTAGTCATTATCTATCTCTGTGAACCAAGTTGATTAAAATGGGACACACAATATACTCAAGTTAGCTACTCACCCCTCCCTCCCTCCATGCCTCAACCATCTCCTAGAACAGTGGGCAGCCAGCTGTGATGGATAGGTGGCTGTCCTGCCCTTCTTCAAGTCATGTGCCAATCCCTTGTCACTGAGTTTTCAATGCGCAGAGCCACAGCCACATCCCATCAGGAGGGAAAGAATGTCTGAATGCTGAGTGGAGAGGGAAAACTGGATTGTTCAGGGGAGAAAGAGACTAACTACTGAAGGGATCAATAGACTAGAAGTCTGACTCAGATAGGTCAGACTGGTTATTTGATGAAGGTTGCTGAGAAAAATTTTCATATGTGTGCGCGCGTGTGAGTGTGTGTGTGCTTGGAAGTCATGGCGACCTCTGGTGGGTATTGGGAGCCTGGAGGATATTCAGAGAGGTGGCCGAATAAAGCCTGCACCTGCCTCCCGATTGCTGGTATTCCAAGGAGGTCTCCCATCCAAGTACTTGCCAGAGTCGACCTTGATTTGCTTCCGAGATCTGACGGGATAGGGCTTGCCTGGCCTATCCAGGCCAGGGCGAGAAAAACTGGTCTTCATCCAGAGTGAGTCTATCTTCTGAAGGAAGTAGACTGGAGATACCTGGATTGCTGTGACTCCAGGGTCTGGCTGATTTGAACGATTTCTAAAGTTGGGGTTGCTGTACATTGGCAGACTGATACATTGTCAATCTGGGTTGAAAGTGCATTCATCCTCTGAAGGGAGCTGGATTAGCTTGTATTCCCCCTCCCCCCATAACACTAACACTCTGAAGTAGAAAAGGTTTGCCTCAGCAGAAATCTGTAAAGCTGCACTGTTGCTGTAGCCTCTAAACATCAGGAACTGTTAAACATAGGTGTTAAACCATGCTAAAGAAGTAAATAAACAATTCTGTTTATTTCTTCTGTAATCCTGCCTCCCATGCCTCAGTCACATTTACAAATAATTCAGCTATCTTCACAATAATGAATTCAGATTAATCTAGCTACTGAAATAAAGACTGGGTCATGTTAGTTTAAACCAAACAATTTCGGTCGTGAGTAACCCCAAAGAGATGAACTGTATATGTAGGCTATAACCACAACTCAATTCACTGGTACATTTCTGAGTCAATAGGGATAAAATCAGGCTGCACGTGCATGATTTTCAGGCAGTCATTTTATTAGTGGCAGTCCCATCTGATCTACCAGTTCAGATGCAGAGTGACTTTGGAGTAAGTTCCAGTCTCTGTTTCCATCAGTCATCGATCCCTCTAACCTCACAAAGTTATGGTAAGATTGAAAGGGGGGGGGGGGAATCTAACATACATGCTGTGAACAAAAACTGTCCCAACCAGTATGCATTTCAAACCAATGCAAAAATTTCATCTTGCACAGTGTACCATTCTCTAGGGATTACTGAAGTAAACTATCCTGCAAACTCAGGTTTCACAGAAGGATACAATGGATTAGGAATTCCAAGTATTAATCTAAAACACATTTAGAAGCTTTGCAGATACTGCAGTAGCTCAAAAACAAAAAGAAGGCTTTCTAATTGAACAGGAAAAACACTTTACCATAAAACTGGAAATATGGCATGCAATGCAGTTGAATGTAATCGGTTTATTCTTTAAATGGAAGTGTGTCATTTTAATAGTAAGGCTCATTAAAATCTGACAAGTTTACTTTTTATGCTATTCATAGCTGAAAAAGTTGCCTGGCAAATTTTTCACTGTATTAAAGATCCATTTGCCACCCAAGTTTTTGAATCACAATTTGAACATGTCTACAAATCAAAGTTAAATTAAGCACACATGTTTTTCAAATGGAAAACTATTAACCAGCATCGCCAAATTATGGCAGCTGACTGTCCGACGAGTTACCTGCAAATCAAAACCAAGTAGCCCCCTGAAAAACGACAGTTTTAAACAGGTGTGTGGCTTTTACTGAACTGCCGTTCAGACCAAAAGCACTGCCATACACTACAGACCAGAGAGACCAGGTGGATCACTAGGAGAATATTCTTACCTTGTTACAGTGAAACCCCACACAGTTACATCCTTCTCATTCCATTGACTTCCACAGACCAAGATGGGTGCAACCTGCCTTCCTGTGGCACCTGATAAGCTTGCGGCCGCCACTGCTGCTCCTTACCCTCCTCCACCCTCTCCTCATTCAGAGATAGGCAGGCAAAAGTCAGGCAGTAATGGCTGCCTGCCACCACTGTTGCCAATGGCTCCTGCGGCAGAGCAGTAACAAAGGCAGAGGAGCAAGTGAGCAGCAGCTGCCTGCTCCTCTTTGGTAACGGCGGCTGCTCCTATTGCTTGGTGGCTTGCTAATGGCTTGCTCGTCCAGCTGCCCCAAGAAGGGGAGGCGTTTCTGCCACTGCCAAAGGCAGTGGAGCAGAGCGGCACATTCAAAGGTTGGGGCCCAATCCTGTTTGCCCTCTGGGGAAACTGGGCCTCCTCTGAGAAGCAGAGGCAAGCTGCAGCTGCCAAGAAAGGAAGTGCTCTCCTTGCACTCTTCCTCCTCAGTTGAATGAAGGGGGGGAGGACAGCTTGACCTCATGCACACTAGAGGAGGGGCACCAATCATGCAGTTGCCCTCCAACAAAAAGCCAGGGGGCAGCACGTGCTCCTCAAGGACTGCCTGACACTGGATGCCAGCCCTTGCAATTCGAATTGTTTTTATTTAACAAAAAACTGAAAAAAAGTTCAGACGTATTTTAAAAAGAACTGTAAAAGAACCCAGTATTTACCTTTAGGGGGGAAATAGGATTTGCTTTCTGCTTTGTGAGGCCAGTCAACCACCAGAGGTCCAAATCGTCTGAAGCTAGCAGTAATTTCATCTGGGGAAAAATTGCATGATGACTGCATTAGGCTGGCATGTCTTTTTTTTTACTGCTTTTCAAAGTTAGCTGTAAACATTTTAAAAATGTTTTCTTGAAGTACATAAAATCAATTTAAAGGAACACTGGAAAAAGGGGAAGCTAGTAATTAACATCTACTTTTTAAAGTGTTAAAACCAAAATTGTTATGGATTCACAGAACTGATTTTCTTCTTGCAAATGACAAATTGAATTGGCTGTGGACAACATAGAGGATGTCTTTTGGTCTGTTTTTAAAAAAAATCATACATGAATAATTTAGTAATTTTTATCTGTCTTTTTTCCAACATCAGTCATGTTTCGAAAACTAAATATTCATACACAAACACATAGAACTCAAAATCTTGTATATGAATTTGAGAATCCAGAGTAAAGAACAGCCTAATGAAAGTTAGCATCTACCTAAAATAGTTTTTGGAATCCAAGGTCAAATATCAAATGTGGAAGCTGGACAGTCTATAACTTGACCAAGTATTAATTCGTACCATAAAGTTTATTTTACAGAAATGGGGCCTTGAAAAAAATTCAACTATGGCAGTTAAATTAAAAGAAGCTAAGCTATATTAAATTTTACCAAAACTTGTGGTCTCGCTGTCCCAGCTTGGAAGGTGCTCTTAGGTGTCAATGTTCTGTAGTAAGAGTTATTGTTATTTTATCATTCATTTAGTAATTACTGTAATGATTTGTGGCTTCCCATTACCAGGAGTTAAAACCTTGCTGGGTGACCAATAAATTCAAGTGAATTGAATGCTGATAAGTTTAGCTGTGGATTTAGCAATCAAACATTGAGCACATTCTATAAGTTAGATTAACAGCAATTTCTATTGTTGTTTTCAGACAATTTTCATTTTGGTTCTTCTTATTTGTGTTCAACAAAATGAACAATTGTTGCTGAGACACAGCAGCCTCCTGGGCACCTTAATGGCTCAGAAGTGGGCCCACTGCATCAAACTGTCCACCCCATCCCCCAAGTGGGGTATGAGAAAACGGTCTGAGTGTTGGGAATTGTATTCTGTTCTCATACAACACATATTGCAATATCATGTTAATGCTGTTGTTTTTCCTGTTCTCATGGGATCTTTGGGAGAAAATTATAACAAATGGTTTTCAAATTTAGCTGAAAAGCAACTCACCTTCATCAATGTCTGGTGGAAGACCACCAACAAACACTTTTCGAGAGAAGCGTTCTATTCGTTCTCCATTTTGATGAGCAGAATAGCATGTAGGTGAATTCAACACACCAACTTGATCAGTATGACCATCATCCAGCAACCCATCATCTATTGGGAAGAGTGAAGAACGACCTTAAAACAGAGAGAGAGAGAGAGAGAGGAAGAGGAGAGTTTTACAAATTGCTGTAGTACATAAGAATGGGTTCAGTTCAGTCCTCAATTCAAATCTCACCTGAACTCACTAGGTAGCCTGAGGCAAGCCATCATCGCAGTCTCAGCCTACCCATCTGTAATATGAGGACAGTAATTCTGACCTACCACACAGAACTGTTGTAAGGATTACTGATATTATATATGCGAAACACCCTGAACATCTAAATACCTGGCAAATGTTAATACTTCAACACAAATAAAAAGCAATATGGAGAAAGAAATTAGGCATAGTGAAAAATGGCCAGTTCATTAATTTTAATGCAATATATTTCAAAACTATGGTACTGGAGGGTCACTAAATGATACAACTGTAGTTTAATACATGCATGCTGTTTTGCAAAAGGAAAATATATACTGAGGAAGCAGACACAATACAAATCATATTTAATACTGGTTCTATAGACTAAAGAAAGTTTTTTAAAAATGATACATAGTAAAATGCCCTAAAAGGTTAATGCATAAGTAGATTCATGTCAGGGGGCTGTGGTGGCTCAAGTGGTTAAGACACTGAACTGCAGACTGGAAGGTCGGTAGTTCAGCAGTTCGAGACTCGAGTGCTGCGTGGCGGAGTGAGCTCCCGTCTCTGGCCCCAGCTCCTGCCAACCTAGCAGTTCAAAAGCAAGAAATTGCAAGTAGATAAATAGGTACCACTTCGGTGGGAAGGTAACAGTGTTCCGTGCGCCTCGGCATCTAGTCATGCCAGCCACATGACCACGAAAATGTTTTTGGACAGCGCTGGCTCTTCGGCTTGGAAACAGAGATGAGCACCGCATCCCTACAGTCGGATCTGACTGGCTTTCGAGCAAGGGAAACCTTTACCTTTACCTAGATTCATGCCATTTCCTCTGTCATCTCTCTGCCTATAAACCATGAGAAATTCACAGACCTGTCTGAATCCTCCCCAAAGTTCTATGGATGTAGAGAATAAGAAAAGAACAAGAAGGCACAGATGTCTAGGAGACTGGTTCAGAGTTAACTGAGACGGAAATGTTTTACAGTTGATCTTGCTACCCTGGCAAGGTGTTCTTGATGAAAAACCAATTTTAGCTCAGTGAAAGGTACAAAGGCACCCAATAAGTGTTTTTGAAGCTAAGCAGGACTGGTCAGCGACTGAATAAGACACTGCCTGAGAGTCCCATGTACACTATGGGCCACGGCCTTTCCGAAGGGGAGAATGCATGCAAACATATAAGAATGCATGTAAAAGTATTAAGGAGCTTTTAGAAACACAATTTAACATAATGCTTTATAAATATTTAAACAGCAAAGGCAAAATGAAAGACTTGATGAACTTCAGTCATTATTGAGCCATGTTGTCAGGAGGCCCCTTCCAAAACTATGCAGGCTACCTCCTTATGCAGTGGTAGCAGAAAAAAATACACTACTGCACTAATGGGGGGACCCCCCCCAAAGATTTAGAGTAAAGGAATGGAGAAATTCGAATACACCACAATGGAGAACCTCAGCAAAGCTAAGATAGATCAACATGGACACCATCTCCATAGAAAAGGGGAAATAATTCATCTAATAAGTTGCTGGCTTCCAAACCCAAAGGCCCAGTTTCCACATCAACACTGTAGGCAAGAAAGGACGCTGTTGTTGTTCAGTCGCACAGTCGAGTCCGACTCTTCGCGACCCCATGGACAATCTCCCGCCAGGCTCTCCTGTCTTCCGCCGTCCTCCGAAGTTGACTCAATTTCATGTTCGTTGCATCGATGACACTGTCTAACCATCTCATCCTTTGCCGTCCCCGTCTTCTTTGACCTTCAATCTTTCCCAGCATCAGGGTCTTTTCAAGTGAGTACTCCCTTCTAATTTGGTGGCCAAAGTATTTGAGCTTCAGTTTCATTATCTGGCCTTCCAGGGAACAGTCAGGGTTGATTTCTTTGAGGACTGACTGATTTGTTCTTCTTGCAGTCCAAGGGACTCTCAAGAGTCTTCTCCAGCACCATAGTTCAAAAGAATCTATTCTTCGGCGCTCGGCCTTCCTTATAGTCCAACTCTCACAGCCATACATGACTACTGGGAATACCATTGCTTTGACCATGCGGACTTTTGTTGGCAGGGTGATGTCTCTACTTTTTATCATGCTGTTTAGGTTCGCCATCGCTTTCCTCCCAAGGAGCAGGCGTCTTTTAATTTCATGGCTGCAGTCACAGTCTGCGGTGATCTGGGATCCCAGGAACGTGAAGTCTGTCACTACTTCCACGACTTCCCCTTCTATTTGCCAAGGAGTGATGGGGCCGGATGCCATGATCTTAGTTTTTTTGATGTTGAGCTTCAAGCCCACTTTTGCGCTCTCCTCTTTTACTCTGAGCAAGAGGCTCTTTAGATCCTCTTCACTTTCAGCCATTAGAGTGGTATCATCTGCATATCTGAGGTTGTTGATCTTTTCCCCAGCAATCTTAATTCCCGCTTGTGATTCATCCAGGCCAGCATTTCGCATGATGTACTCTGCATATATATTAAATAAGCAAGGCGACAATATACATCCTTGTCGTACTCCTTTTCCTATGCTGAACCAATCAGTTGTTCCATATCCGGTTCTAACTGTCGCTTCTTGGCCCTTATACAGGTTTCTCAAGAGACATGTGAGGTGGTCTGGTACTCCCATCTCTTTAAGGACCTGCCATAGTTTGTTGTGATCCACACAGTCAAAAGCTTTAGCATAGTCAATGAAGCAGAAGTAGATATTTTTCTGGTACTCTCTTGCTTTCTCCATAATCCAGCGAATGTTGGCAATTTGATCTCTAGTTCCTCTACCTCTTCGAAACCCAGCTTGTACTTCTGGTAGTTCTCTATCCACGTACTGTTGAAGCCTAGCTTGTAGGATCTTGAGCATGACCTTGCTAGCGTGTGATATGAGTGCAATTGTGCGATAGTTTGAACATTCCTTGGCATTGCCCTTCTTTGGGATTGGAATGTATACTGATCTTTTCCAATCCTGTGGCCACTGTTGCGTTTTCCAAATTTGCTGGCAAATGGAGTGCAGCACTTTAACAGCATCATCTTCTAAGACTTTGAATAGCTCAGCTGGAATACCATCACCTCCACTAGCTTTGTTGTTAGCAATGCTTTCTAAGGCCCATTTAACTTCACATTCCAGGATGTCTGGCTCGAGGTCAGTGATTATACCGTCGTGGTTGTCAAGGACATCGAGGTCTTTCTTGTATAGTTCTTCTGTGTATTCTTGCCATCTTTTCCTAATCTCTTCTGCTTCTGTTAGGTCCCTACCGTTTTTGTCCTTTATCATGGCCAGCTTTGCATGGAACGCTCCCTTGATTTCTCCAACTTTCTTGAAGAGATCTCTAGTCCTTCCCATTCTATTGTTTTCTTCTATTACTTTGCACTGTTCATTCAGGAAGGCCTCCTTATCTCTCCTTGCTGTTCTCTGGAAATCTGCGTTCAGTTGGGTAAATCTTTCCTTTTCGCCTTTGCCTTTCGCTTTCCTTCTTTCCTCTGCTATTTGTAAAGCCTCATCAGAAAGCCACTTTGCTTTCTTACATTTCTTTTTCTTTGGGATGGTGGTGATTGCTGCCTCCTGTACGATGTCACGAACCTCTGTCCATAGTTCTTCAGGCACTCTATCTATCAAATCCAGACCCTTGAATCTATTCTTCACCTCTACTGTATATTCATCAGGGATGCGATCTAGGTCAAACCTGAATGGCCTCGTGGTTTTCCCAATTTTCTTCAGTTTAAGTCTGAATTTTGCAATGAGTAGCTCATGATCTGAACCACAGTCAGCTCCAGGTCTTGTTTTTACTGACTGGATAGAGCTTCTCCATCTTTGACTGCAAATTATATAGTCAATCTGATTTCGGTGTTGCCCATCTGGTGATGTCCATGTGTAGAGTCGCCTCTTAGGTTGTTGGAAAAGGGTGTTCGCTATGACCAGTGTGTTCTCTTGACAAAACTCTGTTAACCTTTGCCCTGCTTCATTTTGCTTTCCAAGGCCAAACTTGTCTGTTATTCCAGTTACCTTTTGACTTCCTACTTTAGCATTCCAGTCCCCTATGATGATGAGGACATCATTTTTTGGTGTTAGTTCTAGGAGGTGTTGTAGGTCTTCATAGAACCGGTCCACTTCAGCCTCTTCTGCATCAGTGGTTGGGGCATAGACTTGGATTACTGTGATGTTGAATGGTTTGCCTTGGAATCGGACAGAAATCATTCTGTCATTTTTGAGATTGTATCCCAGTACTGCCTTTTGCACTCTCTTGTTGACTATAAAGGCCACACCATTTTTTCTACGAGATTCCTGGCCACAGTAGTAGATATAATGGTCTTCTGAGTTAAATTCGCCCATTCCTGTCCACTTTAGTTCACTGATTCCTAGGATATCGATGTTCAGTCTTGCCATCTCATTTTTGACCACGTCAAGCTTACCTTGATTCATAGATCTTACATTCCAGGTTCCTATGTAGTATTGTTCTTTGCAGCATTGGACTTTCCTTTCACCATCAGACACATCCACAACTGAGCGTCCTTTCGGCTTTGGCCCAGCCGCTTCACTCTTTCTGGGGTTACTTGTACTTGTCCTCTGCTCTTCCTCAGTAGCATATTGGACACCTTCCGACCTGAGGGGCTCATCTTCCGGCGTCATATCTTTTAGCCTTTTGATACTGTCCATGGGGTTTTCTTGGCAAAAATACTGGAGTGGGTTGCCATTTCCTTCTCCAGGTGGATCACGCTTGGTCTGAGTTCTCTGCTGTGGCCTGTCCGTCTTGGGTGGCCCTTCACGGCATAGCCCACAGCTTCATTGAACTGCGCAAGCCCCCTCGCCACGACAAGGCTGTAGGTTACCAGCAACTTAAACTGGACCCAGAAATAGGCAGCCAGTGAAGGGACCTCAGGTATGTCCCTAGACCCAGAAAAAGTAGGCACTGAAAAGACTTTAAGGTATTTCCTATCCTCTTTTAGGCTTTAAGATTTTTTTGTTTTGAACAATGCTAGCATTACCAACCTCAAGTTGGAGCTTAGAGGTCTTCTGGAATTATGACTGATCTCTGGGCTTCATAGGTCAGTTCCCCTGGAGAAAATGGCTGTTTTTGAGGGTGGACCATATGGCATTATGTCATGCTGAGCTCCATCTCCTCCTCAAACCCACCCCTCCAAAGGCACCACCCCCAAATCTCCAAGAATTACCCAATCCAGTGCTGACAACCCTAGCAATGACAGACACCTTCACCCAAAAAGGACCAAATGCTGTGTTGCTTTATATTTAATATTGAGATCCAGCATCATGTAGTAGTTAGGGTGTCAGACCACAGTCTAGGAGTTCTAGATGCGAATCCCACTCCATCACAGAACCAGGTAATGTAAGCTGCCTTGAGCTCTTTGGTTTTGGGAGACGGAGAAAATGTAAGAGGTATTTCTGAGC
>NW_015160916.1:104804-166120 GCF_001447785.1 Gekko japonicus
CTACACGACTTGTATGAGAAAATGCTGGACTGGTTTTCAAAATGCTCTCCCTTGTTAGAACTGTGCAGTGAGTTTCTCTCTGTGTGTTTGCTCATCTCACATTTTCAAATAATTTAATCTATTAGTATGTGACGTCCTTTCCTGCAAAGTTAGATTTGCTTCTGAGAGTCAACCTGTTCTTGCTTAGTCATTGGAAGAAGTGCTGACTCACCAAAAATTTATATGATGCTCTTGCCAACCTAGCATTTAGAAAGCAAGAAATTGCAAGTGGATAAATACCTTCAGTGGGAAGGTAACAGCGTTCCGTGCACCTTGGCATTTAGTCATGCCAGCCACATGACCACGGAAACGTCTTCGGACAGCGCTGGCTCTTTGGCTTGGAAATGGAGATGAGCACTGCAACCCTAGAATCAGACTCGACTGGCTTTTACAGGATGAAAATATGTAAAAAGCAGAGCAAGTCAGAGCAAAATTTCCACCTTTGTCTGCACAGCATTTGCATCAAAACAAGGGAACATCCCTCCTTGGATACAGAGACAGAACATGAACATGTTTGTTTGCATATAAGAGAAAATGTGGGATGGGGGAATATACACACTTTCCATATGACACAGCAGACAGACTCCACTCACTGATTTCCACAGGTAAGTCTAGAGATGTGAAGGCCCAGAAAAAACCCGGAAAAATTGGTGAAAAAACCGCCCCCCGCGCCCCCCCCCCCGTTTTTTTCCTGAAGCCTTTTTTGTTTTTTCCAAAAATTGAAAAAAGAAAACAAAAAAAAATTGATGATGGAACATTTTATTACATGATGAATAAAATATTTTAAGACAAGGTGTTCAAATATTTTCCAAATCATTTCTAAAAAATATGTATGATATCAGATTGATCTAATTTCTGTGCACTGAAGACAAGCAAGTCCTAGGTTACAAACTGAACTCTCCAATGCAAGAACAAGATGCATTTCTTCCTTTAGGAAAAGAAAAAGGTTTCAGTTTTGTTTTTGCATGTGGGTGGGTAATCTGTTTGTAATAACTATTTGGATACACTATATTTTTAATATGCTAGTTGTGATAATTTCATGCCAAGTAAAGATGTCCATAGTCATATTTTATGTTCCTAAAGTAACAGAATGACTTTCAATCTCGAAAAGAAAAAAGAAGTGCTAATGTAGCATTTTTTCTCATTTTTTCCGAAAATTTTCGGTTTTCCCCGGAAACAAACAGAAAAAAAGGGGGTTTTCCCGAGCTTCAAAATTTCTGGAAATTTTACATCTCTAAGTAAGTCACACAATTAATTTCTGACACAGATACAGTATGTGCGCAGGAAGCTTCATGGACCTCACCCATGCGGTCTCATGGGACATACTTGTTTCACCACATACACATGTCCAGAAAGGCTGCTGCCAATGTGTGCTTTCAGCAGTGCAGCTCTAATGCACATTTTTAATGCTTGTGGTACAAAAGCCCATCTACACTGATGTCATGAGCCCATGGAGCAAAAATATGAATGTGATTCATTCTCCATGAGACAGAAGAAGTTCATGACCACATCAAGGACCATCAGTGCTTTTGTGCATTTCATCTTTAACTGCAACTTGCAAGCAGTGAGCTGAAAGACTACCAGCTGTCATCACTCGTATTATACAGGAAAAAATGAACAAAAAAAAGGGGGGGGGGAGAATTCAGCCCAGAACAAACCAGGTAACCTAAGAGGTTGAAAAAAGAAGAAAAATTCCAACAAAAAGCTAAATTTCTATTCAATAAAAAGATGTTTACTCAAATTGTGAATATTAAAAACTGTCCATAAAAATCCATCAATGGTCATTACATACATGGAGTCCTCACCTGGGTAGCCCAGGCTAGCCCGATTCTGTCAGATCTCAGAAGCTGAGCAGTCAGCCTTGGCTAGTATCTGGAAGGGTGACCCCTAAGGAATACCAGGGCTGCAACACAGAGGCGGCAATGGCAAACCACCTCTGAAACATCTCTTGCCTTAAAAACAAGTCTAGCTCACCAGCTAATGGTGCATAGTGCTAAAAGAGCTAGAACTTCTGGCTGCCAAACAATCTTATGGTCTCCTGACTATTCCACACACAACATGCCATACGATTATTAATTACCTATATATACATATATAGAGGAAGGAGCTGCGGTGGCTCAAGTGGTTAAGACGCTGAACTGCAGGCTGTGGAAGGTCAGTAGTTCAGCAGTTCGAGACCCAGGTGCCGCATGACGGAGTGAGCTCCCGTCTCTAGTTCCAGCTCCTGCCAACCTAGCAGTTCGAAAGCAAGAAGTTGCAAGTAGATAAATAGGTACCGCTTCGGTGGGAAGGTAACAGCGTTCCGTGCACCTTGGTGTTTAGTCATGCCGGCCACATGACCACGGAAACGTCTTCAGACAGCGCTGGCTCTTCAGCTTTGAAACGGAGATGAGCACCGCAACCCTAGAGTCGGACTCGACTGGCTTTCGAGCAAGGGAACCTTTACCTTTACATATATAGAGGTGCCTTACCCTACTGCGAAAAAACAACCACACACCAAAAACTTTTTTTGGTAAAATTATACTTATATACACGGGGATGTCACACATTTACAAACATCTTTCCTACACCAGGTACAGTTAATAATAGCATTTCCCCCGGGAGAGGTACGGTGGGCGGGGCACATGACGAAGCCCCGCCCCCTGCTTCCAGCCCTCATTCAGCCAGGAGGAGGCAGGAGAAGAGGGAGGGTAAGTTGCTTCCTCCCTGCCTCTCCCCACCCCTGCCTGCCTGGGGCCAGGGAGGGCCTTCGCAGGGCTTCCTTGCACTCCCGCCGACCTTGCATGTCCACCGCCAGGCCCCTTGTGGGGCTCGGCAGTGGAGCCAAATGCATTTCAGCCATGAGGCCTTCCTCAGTGGTTTAAAACTGTACCACACAAATTTGGATGCATCTGGTTTCCTGGACATGGCTACACACATCATTGGGCAATGCTCTATCTCACCCAGTTTATAATTTTGGACCACTAACAACTACCATCTGGAAAATTATCTCTCACAGTCCTAACTAATTATAACAATGAAGAGAGATACCCATTCCATGCAAAAGTTTTTATAGATGGTAGATGAGAGTAATTTATATATATTTAGTAAATTACCTTAAAATTATATTTTGCTTTTAATTTTTATAAAATACCAACACAATAATTAACCTAAACCATTTGATTTCTTTTTTATTTTTTAGGATGTTCAGTGCTTTGGTCAGGCATGTTGTAATTTTAACACATTTAACCCACTGAGTTTCCTCACAGCCAAAAGACATTTGGTGTATTTTTATGGATTTTAATGCATCATTTTGAATACTTACGATTAAAGATTGATCTAACATGAGTTTAGCTTTTTTGGAACTGACCTTGATATTTCTACATACAAGGTTTTTATTCCACCACCCCCCAACCTCTTTGAAGATAGATCAAGATGGGTAGCAATGTTAGTATGTCTGTAGCAGTAGAAAAAAAAGCAAGAGTCCAGTACCACCTTAAAGACTAACAAAAGTTGTGGCAGGGTACAAGCGTCCAAGAGTCACTGCTCACTTCTTCGGATACAGAAGAGATATCTGAAGAAGTGAGCAGTGACTCACAAAAGTTCATACCTATTCAACCTCTTTGGTAACCTAACACTGGTACTATGTTAGGTTTTGAGGGTGTGTCTGCTCTGGGCCAGTGCAAAGCCTCACAGAGAAAACACCCTTTCTGCCACTTTTTCCCTATCCCCCTTTTCATTTAAGTCATATATATGACTTTTATAGTGTGACGAGCAGGATGCCCATGGATTGACAGAGTGCCAGGAGGACACACATCGTGAGTAGGAGCAGTGTTTGCAGGAAGGTTCAGGTAGCCCGGTCTGAGATGTACCATGCCTGATCAGCATTGTTAAACTGGTCTTGCCCCACAGATTTTGATTTCCCCCCCCTACACCAGCTACATTTTCTTTTGATGGTAGTCCATGGATTACTTTGTGAGTACATAGATCTATTACTTCTTTAATATGATTCTAGGACACATCTGCTCGTTACTTTTAGTATTTTTCTCCTCTCTCTCTTATGATATTTTGTTTAACTTGTCCCTTTTCAAAATAGGTCACAGTATTTTAAAAGCAGATGAAAACCAAGGGTAACCCCCTCATTAAATGAATTACAGGAATCTACCCTGACTGTTAACACAGCCATGGGTAAAGACCCTGTTACTAGGTCCAAATGTGTAATTCAACAGGAGGGCCACGGGGTTAAAAACTGGCTCAAATGTATCTTCTCAAATCCATCAATAATGGATCTTCTTACATACTGCTAGATGCTCCTGTCCTTCCTTCACTTACCACCAAGTTATTTTCCTGTATGAACTGGCCACTAGACAAGGAAAGTAATGCATTTTTATTCTATCAAGACGAACCAATTAAACCTGAGGATTAATTTTTTTCTGAACCATGAAGTTTAAAATCTGAACTACAATCTTGTCATATTAAAAGTAGATGTGAAGCTTCCCGAATTTGTTTTATTGTACGTAATAACTGCATACTGAATCTGAACCATGACATAGGAAAGGGGAGGAACTTTGGCAGATCACGAGAGGGAGGGCAGGAAGGGTTGCATCAGTGCTTAGTTCTCATGGCCTTTTCTTACACGCTTAGGGAAATGCTGATCACCACTTTGGGGTCAGGAAGCAATTTTTCTCCAGGCCAGTTTGGCTGGAGATCCTGGAGCTTTTTTGTCATCTTCTGGGCATGGAACAGTGGTCAGAGGGGATGTGGGGAGGGGAGGTATTTGTGAATTTCCTGCATTGTGCAGGGGGTTGAACTACATGATCCTGGAGGTCCCTTCCAGCTTTATGACTCTATGATTCTAAGAGGGGAAAGCTATAACGGAAGATGCATATTTGACAAGTACTTAGTGTAAGTACTAATGAAATTATAAATGATATAGCCAGATATTTAAGAAATGTGAGAACTAACATTCAGTTACCATATTAAGAAATCAGTATTTTAAATAGTGAAAGATTTTGCTTAAGTGAGGTCATGCAAAGCAAATGAAGCAGCTAGCCTTATTAAAAATCAACTGGTATTCTACCACCAACTTCAATGAGAAACAGTTAGCCTAGTGAGAATCATCAATCTGGAGTAATTAGTCACAATTACCAGTATTATCCCTGGTCAGCATTCAAAGTATTATAGCAAACATAAGAGAATTACCTCGTCTTCGCCCATAACTCCTTGCTGCATGTAAACAAAGGACAAATTGTAAAATGTCAAAAAACTATTCACCATTATGAGAACACAGTTATCAAGTAAGAGACCTGTGTGTGTTCTGGACAAACAGCCCACATTAGCAAATTGCTACTGACGTGCAGTTCTGTTTTCATTTTACAAAGACTATTTAAATAAAAAAATATATTTTCGACCATCGTTTTAAATGTGGTATTTTCTAATGAACTGTTAAGCCTGTTGACATCGGCAGTAATAAATGCAATTTGTTTCACGCAAATATTTAAAACGTTTTGTCTCTTACACTTGTAGCTTTTAGACCTTGTGAAGGAACTTGCGCAAGATGGACAGCATTATTAACAGAAAGCTCTTCATTCTTAACAGTGCCGAAGACTTAAATGAATGTGAAAAGTGTCCTGGCTCTTGGGACATTTTGTCCTGTCCCCTACAGCGGCAATACAAATACTACAAGCCAAGATCTTCATTTGCCATGAAGACAGCTGGCAGAAAATTAACTCAAAGACTTTGTCTGGAACAAAAGCTTCTTTATGAGCACAGACTGGTCTTGTAGATTAAATAAGTGTGACAGGGTGGTTCTGGCCCAATTGGTTTCCCTCAGCAAGCTGAACTTCTTGCCATTTAAAAGCTGGCAGGATTGTGGATTCAACGGCCAATCTGCTCCCTCTTTACTGGGCAAAAAAATCACTCTGTGCCATTATCACACCTGCTCTCCCAGAACCGTAAATTCCTAGGAGTGTAGAGCACCCAGCCACGAGAGCAGCAAGACCGCGCTTGCAGGCCGGGATTCCCTGCTTTTAGCTGCTCTTGCCCCAACAGTTTGCCACACACACCTTACATACAGGATACTGCAAGGGCTGACTGTATGAATCACTCCTGTGGTTCTGTTCAGACATCCCATCAAACCAGGATTACGCTGAAACCATAATACATACAAGGTGCAGGGAAAGTATGGTTTGGGGACACGTGTCTGCTTTCATTTTCTGATTCATTCCCAGGATGGTGCAGCTGGCTCTGGAGGCAGAGTGATGGTTTGTCAATCCCTATGCTGAGCGCTGCTGAAAGAGTGGTGGTGCGGAGGCCCACCAGGTTTAGAGACAGCTCGCAGTGGGAAGGGAAGAGAGGAGGGGTGCAGTCAGGTCATGCTCTGCAGAAAGGGAAGGGGCTCTTGCCAAACGGAGCATGGCAGCTGGATTTCTGGACTCTTGCTTGGTACAAGTTATGGCTTGCAAGTGCACTTCAGAGCCACAGCTTCCATCTGCTTGTGGAGGACAAGACATTGTTATTATTCCCACACTACACAGAGGCTAGACGGGAGCCAGGTTTGTACAAATGAAGTAATTAACCTACCTTAATAATGATTTGGAACGATATCTAAACTGAACCTATATTTGTACAATATGTAAAGCTGGAATATGTAGCTTCTGCTTGTAGACAGACCCATGTTTTGTGACTACTACTTTAATTCAATGATCTGTCGACAGATATAACAAAGTTGCACTTACTATTGTTCATCGAGTATCTTCTGTGCAGGTAACACATGGGGGGACTGCACACAAGCAGGCCTGCCATTGGATAGGCCTTTACAGCTAGAAGCCTCCAGGGGGCGCTATGTGCCAGAGCCAGAAGCTTGGGACCATGTGCTCCTGCACAGAAGTGACCCCACCATCAACACCTCTAGTACCACCGAGGCCAGAGCATGCAGCGGGGCAGGAGAGAGGGTATGTGCGCCTGCACAGAAGATACTTGATGAACAACAGTTACAGGTAAGTGCAACTTTGTTTTCATCATCAATCTTCTGTGCAGTCCCACATGGGGACTCTAGCAAGCTACTCACCAGGTGGTGGGCCATGCTCCCCTCACTTGAACAGCAAATGAAGAACTGCCTTGCCCACTTGAGCCTCATGTCTCACCTGCCGATCCAAAGCATAGTGATGTACAAACATGTCTGTTGATGACCAGGTGGCTGCTCTTCAGATCTCCGTCAAAGACATTCTGTCCAGGAAACCTGTGGTAGAAGCCACTGCCCTAGTGGAATGGGCATGAATGTTCAATGGGCATGGCAATCTGGCCCTATCATAACACTCCTTAATGGTCCTGACAATCCATTGGGACAGGGTATGAGATGATGCTCTCCTACCTCTCTTAGGACCACTAAAACAAACGAAACTCCAAGGTTCGCTTAAGGCAAAATAATAATGCCTTCCTAACATCAACGAGCACTCATTCTCAGAGCTTGGTGCAAGAAAAAAGTCATGCAAAACAGTGTCTTGGGATAAATGGAACCTAGAAACTACCTTAGGAAAAAGCCTAAGACTGAAAATATTGCCATTTCAGGAAAGATCTTCAAAAACGGGGGATCTATCTGAAGAGCTGCTAGCTCACTCACCCTCCTGGCTGAGGTAACAGCTACTAAGAAACACATCTTCAAAGGAGGAGGAGGAAGAGAGCTGGTTTTATACCCCACCCTTTAATACCTGAAGGAGTCTCAGCAGCTTCCTTTCTTCTCTCCACAACAGACACCCTGTGAGGTAGGTGAGGCTGAGAGAACTCTGAGAGAACAGGTCTGAGAGAACTGTGACTGACCCAAGGTCACCCAGCTGGCTGCATGTGGAGGCGTGGGGAATCAACCCCAGTTCTCCAGATTAGAGTCCACCACTATTAACCACTACACCAAACTGGCTCTCAAATAACAGGTAGCAAGGGGTTCAAAAGGCTTGAGAATAATCTCTGCTAACACAACAGATAGATACCATTGGGGAGGGCAGAGATGACCAAACCCCTTAATAAACCTCTTCGACAAATGATTGGAGAAAACTAATCCTTCCTCAGTTCCTTTGTGATAGCAAGAGATGGCAGCCATACTGTGCCATACAAATCATCTGTTCTCCAAGCATTCGGAAATCCACTGTGGGAGATGCCAGAGATGGCTCGCTTATCCTCACATCTAGGCTCATATCTGATGTTGTGTCAGATTCATCGAATTCAATAGTTGTTTCTTCATCTCTCACTGCAGAAACAGGAAAACGCAGCCTGTACGACATGATCGCTGAAGGCGGATATGAAGACACCCAATGAAGGTAATGATATAAACTTGCATCCCCGGGGCTTGCGATGTTGTTACCCCATTCCTCAAAATATCCTGGAGACATCATGTAGGGACACAAAGGCCACAAAAGCTGTTTGGGGCTGAGACCCCCAGAACTGTGGCCATTTGTTCTAGATAAGACTCATGTGGAACTTGGCCATGAGGTAAGCCAGTATTCCCGTCCCCATTGGGGATGGAAACAGGTGGAGATCTGAGACCCAGAGATGGGGTCCTGGGCTTCTTTTGCAAGATTGGCGTTGGCTCAGGAGTGCAGATGGGAATGTTCTGCTGGGAAGCCGATTTACACTTTTCCTTTGTCTTGCCTTTAGCCTTCTTAGCTGGAGGCTCAGAAAAGGTGCTATGAACTTGAGGGGAGTGTGATCAAGATTGGATCCGCTGGGACATAGATCTGGGAGGTGGAGCCGAACACGACGACTCCAAAAACACAGAAATAAGAGCTTTCTCTGGGGTCAACTTGGACGAGGGCTCCAAGGTTTTAAGGGCTTTCTCCTACAACTCTGCCCTAAGTTTCAACACTGTTACCCCCTCCCCCATGTTTTAGGGGTGGAGTGTTGGCAGCCGTTACATGTGGAGACACTATGCCCTTCACCCAAACAAAACAAAGGTCATGTTTGTCAGTTTGGGTCATCCTTGCTCCAAATCAGGAGCACTTTTTGAAAAGGGCCTTCTGAGCCATGGAAGGGACTCAGCTGATGTAGCTTCAACAACTCTGGACAAAAAATCCTCTCAGCTGTAGCTGGAGACTCCATAAACGCGACCTTCTCCTTTTGTGGCAAAAAAGGAACTGAGGGTAGGGGGCTCTGCCACGCAGGAGCACATGGTCCCTGGGCAGGAACAAGCTTCTGGTTCTGGTGTGCAGCACCCCCTGGAGGCTTCTAGCTGATGGCTAGATGGCTAAAAAAACTTGTTTTGCAATGAATAAGGAAACTTCTTTTTCGTATTTTTCTGTACTAAGTATACAACAAAAACTGATGATCAGTTTTCACACTTTGCATAATTAATTTTTCCAAAAATGTAAATCTTTAACTAAAATTCCGCAGTTGCAGCCACTCATTTTAGTTCAAATCACCTCTAAGAATATTCCAATTGTATGAATTATACAAAATTCAAACAGTCATCTTTTCTGGGTAAATTTTAAGGGTATTCTTTCCATGCTGTTTCTGGTTTTTTTTCAGATTTACAGTCTGCTTCTCTAAAGACCTGCTTGAGAAGGCTGAAAAAGTAAGTCTTTCCCCCCAACCCCTGCTTTCTCCTCCCCATGAAAGCCGCCAAAGATTGGAAACAGCTGGGCCACGGGGACAGCCTGCTCCCACAGTTCAGCTGTTTAGAGCCCGAAACAACTGAGATGTGGGAGCAGGCTGTGGGAGCATGTTTTGGGCATGAACCTCATAAACCCAGTTTGGTTCATATGCGTGCTAAACTGGGTTTGTGGTTCATGCCCATCCCTATTCAGGACCTTTAAAATCTAGCAACTTTGTAATAAATGGACTCATGCTTAAAGCTAAGTGTGCCCACTTTAAAATGGCTGGGGAAACTTTCCACCACGAAAGAACCTGAAAGCTGTTCCCTTGAAGGGAAATGTGTGTCTCATGAGAAGTATAAATCTTACAGTAACAATTTCCCTTCTAGAAAGCAAGCAGTGGTAGAAACCACATTCACTAAAAGATTAGAACAAGTGTACATTTATAAAACATCAAAATAGCCAGAAAAGGTTCATGCATAAAATCTCCATGGGAAATAACATGTTTGAAATAAGATTTCCAGGTGAAGTCTTTGTATAAAAACAACATCTACTCTAATGTATATTAATAGCATCCCTCGGGCACAAACAGTAGTGTAATCCAATGCACTCTGACTTTTACACCAAAACAGCTCTAAAATCTTCCTATTATTCAAAACAGCAAGTTTTAAATACATTTTTAAAAATCAAAGTCTGTTCTTCTATTGCACAAACTGTTTCTTTGGGGTAAAATAAATATTTTTCCAGACTACAGGGAAAAAAACAAAGCCTATATTTTTCACAGTCTTACTGAAGTGAGGAAGCAATGTAAAGAATATACAATTGAGCACTTTATTTTTAATGGCCTCAAATCTATCAGTGCAGGAATATAGTTTTCCAAGTCAGAGAACTCTACGGTAGGCAGAGTAGAAATGTTGCTATTTTTCAGTAACACAATACTCCTTACAAATTATAATGTCTCTGGTAAACAATGCCTTAAGTCACAAGCTGCTGTACTACCCATCCAGGTATTCCAATACACAAGCAACAAGAACTGTCAAATAAGCAGCTGTGGACCAACAGGGCCAATGTGACCATACCAAAAGGAGGTGGTAGAGTTAACTGGGTAGAACTATTTATTTCCATGAAATGTCCACATACATCCATGATAAGAATGCACTATGAAAAATTCAGGTTCATGATAAGAGTGCACCATGGGAAATTCAGGTCCATGACAGGAGTGCACCCTATATAACCCTACTGCTTCCATTGCTTTTTATGTAGATATTTATATCCCACTTTTTGCCCCAGTGGGGATGGCAAAGCAGCCTACAACATCATTCCCCCCTTCTCCATTTTATATAGCCACTAACATGTGACGGGCTCAAGGTCACCCAGCAAGTTTCATGGCAGAGTAGAGACTCGAACCTGGGTCTCCCCTATCTTAGTCTGACACTTTAACCACCACAACCACACTGGCTAAAAATGTTCACTTTGAGAGGAACCCCCCCCCAAAAAAAACAAACAAACCTGGTGTGGGCTTTTCAGGCCAGAAAATTCCTGCACACCAAGTCAGCTGCAAACATATTGATGCCTGTCCTTCCATTGGATTCAGCATGCGAAAACCTGACAGAAACTCAAATGCTAGGCTTCATATTGGAGACTATTTCAACAGAATATTTAGAGGATCTTTGGCTCTTGCTTTTACTAGCATAGCATACAGCACAGGAAACAGCAATCAGCAAGTTAAAGCCATGGGCTGGCTCTGATAATGGGAGGGATCAGCTATCAGGCAGCAGATGCTGGTGTTTATTTGCCCCTTAGGGTGCAAAGGCATAGTGCTGTCTTTGACCAATGACCTTTCAAAACTTTAATTAAAAAGCTGGAATTTTAGTACAACATGTTCCAAAATTGGCTGAAGACCTACAAGAGGTTGAGGGAGTTTGCAAGGATGTTAATTCATCATGAGTTACACACACTTGGTGCTTGGTGGAGGGCAACAGTGGGAGGGACTTCTAGTGTCCTGGCCCCACTGCTGGACCTCCTGATGGCACCTGGTATTTTTGGCCACAGTGTGACAGAGTGTTGGACTGGATGGGCCACTGGCCTGATCCAACATTGGCTTCTCTTATGTTCTTATGTACACTAGATGCTGGTATGACAGTTTTTTAGGAAGCATGAGTTCAGTGCTGGAACTCACCAGCTTTCCCACTGGGGAAAGAAGTGGGAGTGGCCCATTTGATCCTTGCTCCTTGCAAAGGCTATGCTGGGGACTGCAGGGCCCACATGAACAAAAAGAAGAGGAGACTGGATTTATACCCCACCCGAAGGAGTCTCAGAGAGGCTTACAATCTCCTTTCCCTTTCCCTCCCCCTCCCGACAACAGACACCCTGTGAGGTAGGTGGGGCTGAGAGAGCTCTCCCAAGAACTGTCCTTGAGAGAACAGCGCTGAAAGAACTTATGACTGACCCAAGGTCACACCAGCAGCTCCATGTGGAGCAGTGGGGAACCAAATCTGGTTCTCCCAGATTAGAGTCCGTGCTCCTAACCACTACACCAAACTGGCTCTTGCTGAGGAGAAAACTGAGTTGGACTGCTCCATCTCCTTTTTGCACCAGTTGACAATGCACCCCCATATTGCTTGGGTCCTTCTTGTGAAGAGCTGGTCCATTTCATGATCTCCTCTCTACGGAATTCTATTCTCCAGGACAGGTAGCTATAATTATCCCAACACTCTCTGTATTTCCAGTAGTGTGTATGTTTAAACATATGGTTTTTTTCTGTATATGTGCATCTTACTAGGATTTCCTCTTTTAATAAAAACAACCCTTTCGATTAAGCAACAGACTGGTTATTTGAGAGTTCTCTAAGGGAAAGATCCCCGTAAAACACAAGTGGAGAGATTTTGCCAGATTATGCCCCACTTGTAAAGCCTGGTCTCCTTGCTAAATCCCCAACTCAATTAGGAGACAAACCCACTTTGGGGGCAACGCAGACCATTTGGGGTAACAGTGAGGAAGCTAGCAGAATCTTGTGTTTCCCTACACAGTCCTGCTTGCAGCAGCAAGAAAACAGAAAATTAGTGATAGTGTGTACAGGAATAACCTATTAAAAAGTGCAACACTGCAAAAGGGAGGAAAACACAACTACCCACTAATAACGAAAAATATATGAAAAGTATATTTAGAAAACATATACAATTACATAGAATATACCAAAATACAAGACAATCCAATGACTACTTGCAAGAAAACATGAATGAGAAAATTTTAAAAGAACTGAATGACAACACTGAAAGTCAGCCACAAATCAAAAAGTGGGCAGCCTAATGAACAAAATATATTACAGCTACCATGACGTTTTGAGTTATCTTCCTCAGATAAATGTTATTATTTTCTTCAAATATGAAGCTTGCCCTGAGGGAGCCTGTTAGAAACTGGTATCTTCAACTCTTCATTTTATTGGTGGCTTCATGCAAGAAAGCAGGAAACAAACTTCATACTTGAATATAGTCAGCAACTTTGGTATTTAGTAGGTCCTTTGAAAAATCAGCTCCCTGCCAAAGCTTCTTAGTCTTATCTGATCTTTCCATAACATCATGAACAGTACTACAATAGTCTGATGGAAACACAATTGAATCCTTCATAATGGAAACAATGAATGGAAAAAGACTGACACTGTCAAACTTTTTTGACACCACCTTTTCAGCATTCAGATTCTAAAATGTTGAGAATGGAGTCAGATGGTGAGTTGTACAATCTTCCTCACCTAAAAGCTAAAAACAAAGCATGGCACAACTTGGATAACTGCTGTTCACAAACCTTGTTACACTTTCCCACAAACCAAGTCAGTCACATATCCTTGTGGACCTCCCCTCTGTTCATGTTTTATAGTCTTTGTTGCAGTCTGCATAAACAAAACTATAGTAATGGTACAAAGTATTACAAAGTATAGTCATGGGACAAAGCATTGCATAACAACCTAAGATCTCCATTTACAGACCTCTGAGACAGTTACTAAAGTCTGCTCCTTTAGTCTATTGTTTGTTACTGATATTTGTCATTTGAGGAAGCATGAAATATATCAAGAAAAAGAGCTGCCACTTTTAGCCAATTTACCGGTTTACAATCCCTTTCCCTTCCCCTCCCCATGATACCCTGTGAAGTAGGTGGGACTGAGAGAGCTCTTTTGAACAGCTCTGAAAGAACTTATGACTGACCCAAGGTCACACCAACAGCTGCATGTGGAGAAGTGGGGGATCAAACCCTTTTCTCCCAGATTACAGTCTGTACTCTTAACCACCACCAAACTGGCTCTCAAGAAAGAAAGAAAGCCATCTATTCAAGATCCTGCTCTCACACATTTCCTCAGAACTTTGTGACACAGTAGGAGACAGGGCCACCCTCTAGTTGCCCAGAGAAGGAAGTCAGCAGCTTCTAATAGTGCTGCTTACACTTCATGCTTGGCACTCTCTGGTAAACTAAGAATACTGGCGCAGATGCCCATGCGTACCAATCTTCTCAAAACAGAGATGGCTGTCTTGGCCTGAATACATTCACGGGATGCAAGACAGCAGCATATCTGAAGGTACACTTCATAGTAAGACAGCCAAAACTAAGAGAAACAGAAACCATCCAACTTTGAGATTCACGTCACTGGGTGAGAAGTTTTTGAAAACAGGATGAACTGGTGTCAGATTCGGGCAGTTCCAACAACATTAACCAATTAACAGATTAAATGAGGCAGTCTAATGCAAGCAAGCTTCCCTATCAATTTCAAGGGAGAAGTTCATCTCTGCCTCTGATGCCCCTGTACCTTCACATGGCTGAACCATTCTTTGAAGTGAATAGAGACATCCTTGTGGGCAATGCAGCATTTTCGTAGGCAAAGAATTTCTACCCTGGGGCACATACATTTATGTATGTTAAAAACAAAAAGGTCCATTGTATGTATTCTATTCTATTCTATTCTATTCTATTCTATTCTATTCTATTCTATTCTATTCTCAAACACCAAAATTTACACATACATTTATATCTATTAACTAAAATTCTGATAAGAGCATATTTACCTTTTTCAAAGGAAACCTTTACCTTGAGTAAAGTATCCAAGATTTAACTACTCTTGTTAGGGTCTTCTGCCTATGGTATATTATTATAAGGGCTAATATTCTGGGGAAGAATCAGTCATCATAAATGTATTCACATCAGCAGAAACTAAATTAAAAAGCTGCCTGAATTCCTTACATGTTTAATTAATGGAAACTTGCCAAGTTACATTAAATGGACACAAAGACATTTGCAATGGAACACTATGAACACAACTGCCTGTTTCACATGGTAAACTTCTGTGAAATAGTAAAAACTTTCCCAAACAGTCCGTGATACGGCACAGAAGTTTGCTGTTCAAAAGAAAACAAGTCAAAAGTCCCACAAGTCATGCACGGACCCTTGAACGAAGAGTGTTGCTTATCCCGCTTGTCTATCTGGCCACTGTTACAAGCCTGGCATGGCCGTCGCTTTAGCAGCCAAATAAAATGCAGCAACTGCCACAAGGAAGAGGGAAAGGAGGACAGTGGTGACTGCATTCTCACTGCCATCATCAGAAACAATGTCGTACAAAAAATGAATAGAATGCACAATAATGATCACAAACAAAAGTTCTGAAACAACAACACAATTGAACAGTATCTGGTAATTCTTTACTATACGGTAAAGCAACAATGGCATATCAAAGGCTTTGTTTAAAAAGATGGGTGTCAGAAAAATTAAGCGACACCATTTATTATCTCCAGTTACCCTGTTTCACACTTGTCCTTCAGTTCGAGGGCTCATTATACATGTTAGTTTTATTCTTCACTTAAATGGTCTGTGTGGCGGAATGGTGCTCTCTGACCTGTGGGCCCTGCTCCGACTCAGCCCTCTGAGGCATCGAGGCACTAGAGGTCATCCCGCACCTCAGCCTGGCACCGTGCCACTCTCCTGGCTCACCCGACTCTGAGAGGGGCTCTTCCACACTTCTCCGAACCGGTCAATTTTGGAATTGCCCACCAAAAGGGCCAGCACTCCCAGCTTCCCTTTAAAGTCTCCGCCTGGCACCCACAGCTCCCACTACCCAGCAAATGGTTAACATGGGGGCACCTCGCCGGATGTGCACACTCCCAGGAAATTAGTGATCCAGCAACCAACCACCTCCCTTCCCTTGGTGCCCATTTTGAACAGCATATTCAGACAGTGGAGGTCTGTGGATTTGGAGAACCACTACCTACCTACGAACCTACCTACCTTCCCTGACCTATAGGTCTTAAGTACTGTTTATCAAACATAACTGGAAATATGAGGAAGCCAGAGATGCACACTATGAAAACAACTCTTTTCTTGTAAGTTGCCCGAACTCTCATGGCCTGAACTAAAAGTTTAGCTAAAATGAGTATATTTTCTACCCTTCAATCTGCTAGTAATTTAGAAACAAGGATGTCTACTGAGGACTCAGTCCTCTGTTGTGTCAAAGGTTTAATCAATTTCTGCCTTGCCTCATTGTTCCAGGGACAATCAAATAGAACATGTCTTACAGATTCAATAGCACCTAAACCACAGCTTCAACATCTATTTGAGAATGGTATTATGCCTAATGTGTGGCTTTCAGAAACGACTGAAGGTAATGCTTTTAATCTTGCAAGCATAATTGCTCGTCTGTTCTTCGGGACTGCTAAGCTGAACAAATACTCCAGAACTGTAAATGATTCAAAATAGTAAATAATTCATTAGAAATCCTCACACATACTCTGCACAGCAACAGACTTGAGCAAGGAAAACAAAGGTGCAAAGATGCAGGCCTCTGTCCCTCAACTGTAAACTGGTCCTATTCTAATGTATGCTCTTAAAGCTTAGATGTTACAGCATTCTGAAAGCTTCCCATTACCTTGAAGTCTTTGACCAGGCAGCCCTTTGTCTGTTCCATGGAGCAATGGCAGCCATCGAGATGCAGGCTATGTGTGAGAATTCCTTCCTCCAGATGAAATCAGCCAAAATGGACTCTATGCCAAGGGGTTTTATGTCTTCTCTGCCCACAACATTTGTGGGTCGAATCTCTTCTTCCTGGGGTCTCCAGGAAGATCTTATCTAGTCTCCTGCACTCCCAGACTGTCACCTTCTGGGTGTTTAGATTCTAGCTAATGTGTCAGCTGACCAGCTGGCCATTTCTTCACCTCTGGCCAGGATAAAGTATTTACAAAATGTTGACAGCTTGGTACTCACTAGAGCAATAGGCGGGATGGGCAATATGTGAGAGCAACTGACTTCTCTCCTCCTGCTTGTCTTTGCTCACAGAGAAAAATGCTTATAAACTGGGTTTGTGCAGAGCCCAAGCATCAAAGTAAAATGCATTTCTCCAGTTTGACAACAGCTACCTTGGAACACAGCAAACTCCACCAGATGAGACCCAGAAGTGTAAGAAGCAGCACCAATGTGACTCACACTTCCTTTCTCATTGCATTTTTGGGATTTTTAAAGTGGCTGCTCCTCAAACAGGCAACATAAGCACATCAGCATAGGGCCTATGCTTCCAGAATTACAAATGGCAGCACTAGTCTAGTTAACACTGTGATGTTTGCCTGCACTATTTAGGAATGTGGTTGTGAAGCCAATTAGCATTATATTCTTTGACACAGCAACTGGTAAAGCCCATTCTACAGCAACCTTTAGACTGGACTATTTAATACCTTATTTCTCATAAGCTGAGTGAAGCTGAGTGTCTAAAGAATGAATTCAAAGATGGTGAGGAAACAAGAAATGAAGCCAAATTCAGAGGACAATTAAGTAAATTTGATTAGAAATATCTGCACACTGTATTCTTCTGTTAGTTTCTATTAAGAATATTTACATTCATTTCTGCATCGTGAACAAGGTGGAAAAATGGTTCTACTTGCTCCCAAACTTTAGTCAAAAGGGGAACACTGCAGATATTTGCCTGCAGCAGAACAGCAGCTCTATACTTGTCTGTGTCTATATTTAGGTCACTGCAACCAGTTACCGTTTTACAAGGACAAAAACAAGGCCAATGGTACTCACTAAGCATTTCTTAGCCTTGTATGTATATCATCTATGGTGGGTATTACAAAATCAAAATATCCACAAATATAGTTTCTAGATACAATATTTTACGGCTATATGATCTTTGCTACCAGGCAGCATTTTTAAAATCTCAGCAGCACACACACACACCTGCTATTCTTCTCTAATGTTTTGAGAACTCCAGCATCTCAGTGCTTCAGACTTAATTTTAAAAAATCTGACATGTAAAATGTCTATTATGCTGGTATAAATTGCTACAGGAGACAAATTTCACACATCAGCATCTTAATTGCACTGCATAGATTATAAACATTTGAAGTGGGGGGTCAGTAATTATGATGGGGTAAATGAGTTAATCCCTTTGTGAAAGATTTTTTACTTCTTTTAATGATGCGAACTACTTTGAATCCAATCGATTAGGACAAAAAGGCGCATGCTCATTTTAAAAACAAATAAAAGCACAAGTGAATTAAAAAATCAGATGAAAACTCCTTAACATGCATTAATATTGGCAACTAGCAAGCCCTTTTGAGTGGCTTTGGCAGCCAAACATTCCCCAGCCTTCACTCACCACGTGCACATGTATGAATTCATACTGGTCATGTGAAGCTTCCCTTTCCAGCTCATGGCACAAGAAGCTGAGCAGTTACTCAACAGATACAGCACAGTTGTTAATATTTTAAAAGGTTCAGGCAATGCACTTGAACCTAAGGCAGCAAGAGGACTATTGCACACACACTCTGCCCATGTGCACTGCTGTCAATAAAGCTCAGCTCCACAGAAAGAAAGAAAAACAGCCATCACAGCACATCCTTCCTTATGGCCTGATCTGCCACCATCTTCACTGACTGTGGAGGTCATCAGAATTCAATTTATGGTTGTCATTGGGGAATGTGTTTGGGGATTCCTGTTTTGAATTATATCTGTGCTTCCATTTACACCACTCATGCCCATTTAAACCCCACCCAAACTTCCCTGATTGTACTGTAGTTTATACCACTGTTGCTTTTAGCAGAGTTGCACGGATCATGAAATAACAGATTCAGATATTATTTTCAATATAGAAAAGGCTATTTTTATTTGGTTTTGCATATATCTGGAGGTCAAGGCTTGCATACTTCTCTATACATAAATTTAATTGTGACAAAAGCTCAGTTAAACAGCAAAATTATTTAGGAGATGGCAGCATTACAGAACAGGCTAATTTCTTCCAAGTCCACAGAATCAATATCTCAGATCTTATAGCCTGAAATGAATTATCTGTCATTTTTTGCTACAAGCCAGTGAGTTTTAAAAAACCAACAGGCATTACCTAGAGAACACACATTAAATGAATTGGAAAGCATATCTGAAAGACAGAAATATGGTAAATACAAAGTGACATTAAAATATTGCTACTATTGAGAATGAGAAGATGATCATGACTTTCTGAAAGAAGTGGTATATTGTAGCAATAAACATTTGAAACTTAAACGGGAGATAATTAAAAGCTGCTAAAAGACTACCTCTTACCATTTAACATTAGAAGATTGTCAGTCCCTGGATGTGGATAATTCAAGCGACCTAGGAACAAATATAGACAATTTAGCTATTTATACTTAAGGAAGGAAAGGCAAGAGACAAAAAAGTAACTACACTGAAGTTTAAATACATCTAGAACTCTGCTTGGTAGATGCAAACCAGCTAATTTTTCTCTCCATGAGCAAATACTACCCTTGACCCAACTTAAAGCTGAAAAAAAAGAACTTCTTAACTTCAGTTCTTTGGTCATAAGATCTGTAGTCTGCTCTGGGATCGACTCCAAGAGGATAAAGGTCCTCTTTGTTTCAAGAAAGTCAGAAATAGTGCTAACTACTTCAGGCCTTTTTTATGTTCAGTATGAAAACTTCTGTATAGTTGCTTAACTCAGTCACACTGGGAAATTTCAAATGGCTGAAAACCCACATGCAGGATTTGAAGTTTCTCTTCAAACTAAAAGCAATACTTCAGATATTTATTTTTCATCAAATCCAAACTTTTTAAGGAATATTTTAATTTATTTTGATGTTTTAAAACATCAAGAAAATTTGCTGTAATCCCCAATTATGCAACCAAGTTCTTCAACTTTTAGAATCCTGTCTTCAAGAAGGGCAGTGACAAATAAAGATGTGTTGATTCACGGATGATTGGGAATACAGATTTTATATCAATGGAAAGCTAAGTGTGGCCCCACTTGAGGATACTTAAATCTAGAGACTGGAGCAGCGAATGGACAAGACAGATCTTTCAATAAACCTGAAAAATGCCTCCGGTTTGCAGAAAATTTGAAATAAAAAAAATACCTAGGTTAAAAAACAACCAAACAACAACCCAAAACGATAAAAGGAGCACCTATAGCTTTAATAAACTGATGCCCTCAGTGGCTTTTGCTAGGCAACTAATACTCCAGGCTTAGTTCCTGCCTGTCTTCACCCTCTTCCTCAGAACCATGGGAGTGAGGCTGGAGATTGGCCCATCCTTAGGGCCGGCCTGGAGGGTAAGCCCCTTCTTTGCTGTCACCAGGCCCCTCGCCACACGCCACAGGCAAGCTCCTCGCCTTGCCACTGCTGGCTTTTGCCACTGCTGTGGGCTGTGGGGACACTATCACTGCCCCTACACTTGAGGAGATGCTGGGTATCTCACTGCTGAGCAGCTGGGACCCCCCCCCACCTGGCCACGCTCCCTGGCTCTCTGCTGACGTCAGGTAAAAGACCAGCTGTTCACCATCATGCTGGGGCTCCCAGGGTGATGACGAAACCCTGCAGCATTCAGCAGGTGGGGGGGGGGAGTCCAGGGTGTCCACCAGCCTTGGACGATAACAGCACAGATAATGTATCTTGCTTGAAACAACTTAGTAAGGTGTAAGGTTATTGTCTCTCTTTTGATATATCAACACATAAAAAAGAACTGAACAAACTTTTGTAAACTACTCTTCTGACAAGAACCCTAGTACCACTTTTAGAATCATGGTGAAATGAATGCAACACTATTTCTAAAAGCACTGGCATAGACTTTGTCAAGTTTTAACTTAAAATGGATATTCCGGTCCATACTTAGCTTTGTGTTGGAAACCAGAAGATCTCTGTGCGTTTGATGTACTTACAATGACACTACCTATTGTAATGCAATGTATTCTTTAAAAGCTTGGTTTTCTAACAAAAATTTAACTTTGAACATAGTAAAGACATACATTCAATATATTTAAACACACATACAAAGATGTTTAGTAATATTCCAGACCAAGGGTGTCAAACATGTGGCACGCGGGCCAAAAGTGGCCCGCCCAGGGCTTTAATCCAGCCCGCAGCTCTTGTCCCCCCTCCCCTCCCTGTCCTCAACCTTCTGAGCTGCCGCTTAGTGCAGAGAGCAGAGGGCAGGGCTGCTTTCCCAGTTCCCAGCCACGTGGATCTGGGGGTAGAGCTGTTTATTCCCTTATGTCTGCTGTGTAAAGGGGAGGGAGCTTGGTTGGTAACACTGCTGTACTTTGGGGTATTTTTCTTTTGTATTGATTGCACTGAATGAAGTAGCAGAGTCTCCTGGAGCTGTTTCTTTAAGTCTGCTTTGTGTGTGTGTGTGTGTGTGTGTGTGTGTGTGTGTGTGTGTGTGTGAGAGAGAGAGAGAGAGAGAGAGAGAGAGAGAGAGAGAGAGATTACATTGCTGTATATTTCGGAGTAGTTTTCTTTTGCATTGTGCACTGGAGGCACAACCTGTGTGAAAGCTCCCATATTTGCCAATTCTGGGTTGGGAAATACCAAGAGATTTGGGGTATGGGGCCCCAGGACGGCACAGTTAGGGGAAGGGGTGGGATGTCAGCAAGGTCTAACTCCATGCACCTCATCCTCCAAAGCAGCCATTTTCTGCAGGGGAGCTAAAATCTGGAGGTCAGTTGTAACTCCAGGAGATCCCCAGGCCCCACCTAGAGGTTGGCAACCCTATTTACAGGCCGGCCTGACAAAGTCCGATTTATGTCAGATCTGGCCCTCATAAAAATGAGTTCGACACCCCCAGGTCCAGACATTTTTAGAAGCTAAATCTGAAACACATGCTTAAAAATTTCAAAAGCATTCTTTCTACCATTGCAGGATTGCATGCAATAACAGTTTGATTTCACTCAAATTATAACTTGAGACCTAAGAGACCTTTTTTATTAACACCATACTAACAGCAAACAAGGTAAGTATCTGGTAGTGAAAGTATAGGGAAGTTTTAATCTGCTTTCCACTGGAACCCCCCCTCCCCCGGTAAATTAAGGAATTTCAAATCCTGTTCTGGCTGCCTGAAGATAAATTGCTTTATTGAAAGAACTCTTCTATGTTCTGGTTTAAACAGAGAGTAGAGTGGAAACAGTCAGGTCATCTAATTACTGAACCAATTCAAGTTGGTATTACTGTGAGATCCTTGTATGTTCATTCTGACATTACTGTGCATGTAGCAGTGTGAGACTGACTCCACATGGGTGACAAACCTGTCTATGGTGTACATAAGCCAGCCATGTAAAGAAAGTGGGGGGGATAACATGATTCAGGAGATTTGTTAAGTTAAGAGAACAGCCTCTACTTTTTCTGAAAGAAAAAAAATGTTTTCAATTATTTTACTACAAAACCCTCCAATCCAATCATTATCTGAGTTAGTGAGAGAGAAAGAAGGGGCACACAAGCCCAAGGCTCATTTATGATAATTCCTTGGGAGGCTCCATTTAGCATTATTCAGTATGAACACACGGCACATTCAAACATTGCCACAAATTTCTGTTTTCTCACAGTTATTCTTATGCTTCCACACTCCCTCATGCCTTCCTTCGTGTGTAGAACAGAACTGCAAGTTTACTGGTTTTCAAAGCATTAATCAGTCAAACTCTGATCTGCCATGGTGTTCAACTGCAGGTCCCTGGGCAAACTGGATTTGTTTCTTCCTCACAAATGGGGATTTCTAAAGTGGAACTGAAAACAGGGTTGCACCCACCTGTAACTGATGTTCATTGAGGTCTTCTGTGCAATCCCACATTGAGAGGGACTGCAAATCTGCAGGCCTGCCACAGCAGATCTTCTAGCTTAGAATCCTTAGGAGCATCCGCATGCCCACTGGAACTGTTGTAAACATCTCCCGCCCAATGGTCACACAGTCCAATGGCACAATGCCCCTTTCTCCCTCAGTGCCATCTTCGCCGCCACAAGCATCCTTTGGTGTGAGCTCATAGCGGGGCAGGTGGGAGGGAATGTGTGCCTGCACAGAAGACCTCAATGAACATCAGTTACAAGTAAGTGCGACCCAGTTTTCATCTTTGTCTTCTGTGCAGTGCCACATTAGGATTTCAGAAGAAGAAGAGAAGAGAGGAGATTATACCCCACCCTTCACTACCCAAAGGTGTCTCAGAGAGGCTTACAAACTCCTTTCCCTTCCCTTCCCCTCCCCACAACAGACACCCTGTGAGGTAGGTGAGGCTGAGAGAGCTCTGAAAGAAACTGCTCTTTTTTCAAGAACAGCTGTGCCAGAGCTATGGCTTGCCCAAGGTCATCCAGCCGGTGCAAGTGGAGGAGTGGGGAATCAAACCCGGTTCTCCCAGATTAGACTCTGCGCACTTAACCACTACACCAAACTGGCTCTTTTTAGCAAACTCACCACTCAGGAGGCGGGACAAGCTCATCAAATAGCACTTCATTGAAACATAGATTGTAATAAAGTTTTGCCCACTGATAGTTCCCTTCGTGCATCCAGATCCAGCATATAGTGTCTTACAAATATGTCAGCAGAACACAGTTTGCATCCAATGGCTTCAGAGGCTTGGTTGTGACCTCCCCTTTCTCACCTATCGCTGGCTCCCCTTGTGGCGAGCCTGCAAGCCTGCAGCCCCCTTCTCTTCCCAGGTAGGCCAGCGGTAGGTAGCAGGCGGCCTCACCTCTTGTAGGGGCCTCGTGGGGGCGTCAGGGGATATCTGCAGTGCGGGGGCCGTGGGTGGCTCTCCCATCCCTGGGTGCCTGGGGAGATCGGGGGCCCCGCTCGGGTCAGTCCAGGCTGCCAGACAGTCTGTGATGAAGCCTTTTTTCCATTCAAAATCCCCACATAACGAACAAAGACATCTCTTTGTCCTATCTAAGTAAAATTATATTGCCCTTATAATATCAAGTGTATGCAGCCTTTTTTCTGCCTCAAAATCAGGTGTTGGGGGGGGAAATCTGGTAAGATAACTTCTTGAGTCAAATGAAACTTTGAAACTACCTTGGGAAGAAACTGTAAACTAGGCTTCTTTCCTGAAATATCTTTAAGAAAGGAGAATCCTTATGCAACGTGGCTAATTCACTTACTCACCTTGCTGACATAATTGCTACGTTGTTGCCAATGGTTCAAATGGCTTGGCCATTAACTGAGTCAATACTAATGACAATGATCATTGTTGTATTAGTCTTGGAGGATTGGGATTAAGTAGGCCTTTAAGAAATTTCTTAGACAAACTATGTGAGAAAACCATTTAACCCTGAATCATGGGATGGTATGCTGAGATACCTTCCAGACGAGTGAGACAAGCTCTTTTCCTTTCAACTCGAGTAGATACTCTAATAAAGAGCTAGAGGTGCCCTTTTGAGCAAAGCGCCTTTAGCTAATGACCATTCCCCAAACCTGCTCCACTTATTGCTGTATGAGCATCTTGTCGCCGGCTTTCTTGCTTGTATCAGTACTTCTTTAACACCGGAAGAGCACCCGAACTCCTGGGTAGACTCCTCCAATCTGTCAAATGTAAATTTGCCAGGTTGTGATGTCTTTCCTGCCCTATACTAAACAGACTGAAAACTAATGGTAAGTGAATGTACAGCCCTTTGCACAACTGTTTTAGGCTGGTAAATCACATTTGTCTTGGCCAGAAGGGAGCAATCAAAACAAAATCTGAGTTCTCCTGAACGATCTTTGCCACCACTCTCCACATTAGTGGAATGGGAAGGAAAGTGTAAAAGAGCTTCCCCACCTATTGAAGCTGGACGGTGTCCCCTGTTAGCCAGCAAGGAGCTTTTTGCCCTGTTTATGAACTATGTCTAATGTGTGCCAAGGGACTATGATGATTGGTGACCAGACTGAGATGCCAGATATGTACCAGCAAGAGCCTGAGAACATGGATCCCAAGTCACTCCCTTTCAGAGATGTTCCTGTACACACACAAAGAGCCAGGCCAGCAGTCATTTGCTTTGGCTGTTCAAACAAAGAACTTACTTCACCTTCACCTGGCATGTTCTCCCCCCCAACAACTTCGTCAAAGGATTAAGTTTTTCCTTAACAAAGGAATTAGCTCGGCAACCCACCTACCCACCTGGAGAACCGGTTCTGCAGTCTCAAGACAAAAGAGGACAATCAATGCTAGCTGCTGACTCAATCATCATGCTAATCAGGTGTCTTTGGGCTACCAGCTTAATTGCATCAATCATTGTCCAAGCTAAGCCCCTCACTTCCACTGCATAAACTAATCAGAGAGGGACTGTGTCAAGGGAGGAGTCCAGCAAGCCCTCCCCATGTGACACCCCAGAGGAGGTGGGCCAAGTCATGTGACTAGGACATGTGACCACCTGAAGCCACCCCCAAGGGACATGTGGCTAGCCTGGCCCAGCCTCCCAAACCCACCTTATAAAAGGGGACAGCCGGCCATGTGCTCTCTCTCTCTACACCCCCTCAACGACCGCTATACTCTCTGACTCTCATCCTTGTAGCAATCTGCTACCCATCCTACCCCAGGCTTTTAGTCTGCAGCTAAGGCCTACCTTGTGCTTTCTGCTGGTCAGTCTGCACACTCCATTTTCCTAGTATAATCCCCATTTTTCTAGTATTCCCTTATTTTTCCATTTGGCAAGCTTCATCTCTTCGGACCAGGTAAATATTGTCAAACCAAAGAATATCCTGCTAAAGCAACTGTGTTAAGGATCTATCTTTATTTCCTAGCATATGTATAAATGTGTGTGTGGTTGTGTATTGTTTGAATGATATATATCTCTCAGTAAAGAGACATTATATTTTACTGAATCCAGTCTCTGTCTGTTCAGATACTTACAGCAAGGGTGGGACTTCTGTATACATTGGTGAGAACCCTAATTTGCCTATTGCCCATTAATAATCATAACTTTACCTATACTAATTAATAATATAAGGCAATTTGGCTAACACCCCCAAAGAGAGAGAATCTCTTCCTGCTACTGAACATATTCACCCTTGTTGCAAACAAATCTACCTCCTGGGTGCCCCACCTCTGGAATATAGGGTGTAAGTAACTGTTTAGAATGGACCATTCGTGGTTCACAGTCAGGGCCCCACTGAGATACTCTGCTTGACCATTCTGACTGCCTGCAATATGGATGGCTTGGAGGCCCACTCCATGCTGCACCGCCCAATGCCAAATCTCTGCTGCTTCCACTGACGTGAGTCGGGACCCAGTACCTCCCTGTTGGTTTAGGTAATACATGGCTGAAGTATTGTGCATTTGAATGAGCACCAATTTTCCCCAAAACATATCTGTGAAAGAAGTTAGAGCATGCTTAATCACTTTTAATTCCAGAATATTTCTATGGAGTTCTCTCTCTCCTTGATGCCATCTGCCCTGAACCAACTGGTCACAACAGTGTGCACCCCAGCCTTCTAATGATGCATCTGTAGTTACCACCACTTCATGGGGATTAAACCCAAATGATGCACCCATAAACAGATATTGCTCATCTGTCCACCTAGATAACATTCTGGTCACCTTTCAAGGGATAGAGAATTTTTTGTGTTGGGAATGTAACATTGGTCTAAAACGTTGCAAGAACCACAACTGAATTGGTCTGATATATAATCTAGCTAGGGGGAAGAACAGCCATTGTAGAGGCCATTAGGCCTAACAAATGCTGTATAGAATGCGCAGTTTGAAAATGGTTCACCATGAAGCGTCTAGCCATAGCTTTAATGATTGCTCCCCTATCTGGAGGTAGGACTCCTTTTCCTAACTTTGCATCTAGAACTATATCAATAAACTGAACTTTTTGCATAGTTTCCAATTTAGATTTCTTCCAGTTTATCACTAAGCCCAACCTTTCACAAGTATCAGTGACCAATTTTAAACCATCTTCCAACTGTTCTCTACATTTAGCTACGACAACCAGTCATCGAAATAGAGATATATGGTACAGCCCTTCACATGTAATTGGGCCACAATCAGTGCCATGCATTTTGTGGGTGTGGGTGCCAACCCAAATGGTAACACAGTATATTGAAATACTCTCCCTGCGTATTTGAATCTCTGGTATTTCCTATGCCCCTTATGCATTGCAATATGAAAATATGCGTCCTTCAGGTCTAATACTGCAATAATAACTCCCTCCTCAGCAATAGCAACACTTGCATCAATGATGTCATATGAAATTTAGATACCTTCAAGAATTTGTTTTACATCCTCAAATCTAAGATTGGTCTATTCCCCCCCTCTTCCTTCTGTACTAGAAAGAAATGGGAGTAAAACCCAGTGGGTTCATCTGGGGCATCTATTACTTTTACCGCTCTTTTAAACATAAGCTGATATACTTCCTTTTGCAACCGGGGGAATACTTTATTCACAACTTTAACCACTTGTGTTCTTGGTAATGAATTAAACTCTTAACATACAACTCTTTCTAACAATACTAAGTACCCATTTATCCATTGTAACAGATCAAACTTCAAAATAAGCTATCAATCTGTTTAAAAAGCTATATGACTTCTCAGAGTCATGCTGCAGTGAACAGAATGCTCCTTTGCCCTGAGAGTGCAGCTCCTTCCCACCCTGTTCCTGGACAGACTTAAGCCTAGCCCCTTGCCTTTGTCTTCCAAACTACTGCTGTTGCTGGGAAAACCTATATGGGGTGGATACGCTGATCAGCTTTGATGGAAGGGCCTCTGACCTCTCTTCAGGAACTGATTCCGATGGAGCTTCAGGTCCTCTATCTGACAAAATGACATATTCATTTGACTCCTCCTCTGAGTAAAATCTTGGGTCCAGGGATCTTGGCCCATGTTGACATGCTACAGAAACCCCTGGAGGGCAACAAATATTCAGCTGTTCCGTTCCTGGAGTTATTTTATTATATTGACTCCAGTTTTGCAGGTAGTGAGGCCATGGCACCATAAGCGGAACAGCTGCTGGCTACGGAGCTGATTGTGCTGGTCTCTGTTGATGCCACAGCTCCAGTGGAAGGACTAGATCGGTCCCGATCTCTCCTTCTGACAGTGACAGTTCTGGGGAGACTGATTGCACCAATGGTGTTCTAAGCAGAGGCTTGGGAGGTGGTTCCGTCTCCTATCTTTGTTCCTTACTCAGAGCCAACTTATTGCAGTGATGTTTCGCCCCTGGTTTCCCAACCTCTCTATGCTTCCTTTTGCTCTTCACCTTATTGGCCGACAGCTCCGAGAGACTTCTCGGCACTGAAGGGGATCTGGATCAACTGGTGGCTGAAGCTTTATATCCGCTCAGGGCCGATGGAGCCCACTTCATGGAGATGACAGATGGAGCCTTTGATCTCTCAGCAGCTTGAGAGGCCAGCTTCTCTGAAGCCTGTAGGGCTTTCTCCTATAACAATGCCTTCAGTTTAGGTGCTCTTTCAGAGTGAGTCTTATTTGTAAATGGCTGACAAACCTTGCAATTTGACATATTGTGTCCTTTGCCCAGGCATAACACGCACAGGCCATGTACATCTGTCTGTGCCATCTCTGCTCCACACTGGGCACATTTCTTAAACAAGCTCATCTGATCCATTAGAGAATTTGATCTCTCTCTCGAAACACCAGCAGCAATTGCTGTTGCAACAGCCAAGCTCTGGAGGGATTTCTTCCTATGGGCCGCTCTTTAGGGACCATTTGTCAATTACCTTCTTAACTGATACAATGTCTCCCGAACACTAGAAGACAGATCTACTCCTTCCCGGCCAAGAAGGAACTGAGAGAGAAAGGGGCATTGTGCCGCTGGACTATGCGAACGTTGGGATGGAGACATTTACAACAGTTCTAATGGCCACGCAAATGTCCCTAAGGATTCTAAGCTAGAAGAAGATCTGCTATGGCAAGCCTGTCTGTTCACAGTCCCCTCCCCCAGTGTGGGACTGCGCAGAAGAGGAAGATGAACTGTGATTTAGAATCCGTGTTTGTGAGAAGGAACAAACTCCAATTTGCCCAGGCACCTATATTTGGACATCATGACTAACTTGGGTTTAAGATAACACTTTACAAACCAGGATGCATTCAGCCATACTCTGTACACAAGGGGGAGTAGTAGGGATGAAGGGCACAAATATGAAGACAAGCTGCATTTATGCCCATCAAAAGCAAATCTGTCATGATGTTGGCATGTGGCCCAAGTTCAACACTGACTTAATATATCCCATGATATTTTTTTTCAGAACAAGAATACAGCAAACCAGAATGAGCTCCATACTAACATACCTTTAAGAGGATCATGCTCAGCTCTCATTATATCAATAAGGGAATTCTCCAATGAGTGCATGTTCAGACTGTCATACATTCTGTTTCGATCCTAGAAGAGAACAAATCCTTAGCATTAGAGCTAGAACCAAGGAACAACTAATGTGTTTATGTGAAAAGTTCCAACATCTACCTAGGAATTTGGATTATCTTCTATTCTGCCATCATATACTTGCAATATATTAGAATATACAGACGGGAACAGTCTCTGTCTCTCATGATTATAACATTGGAGAACTATAAAGAACATACAGCAGTCAATCACAGTAAAAATGTTTGATTGTGTAACCAGAACCATCTAGGCAAACCTGTTCAGAGCATAATAGTACAACATATTAATCTTGATCGCTACAAGCTCTTCATTGTTCAGTGTAAGAAGGACTAGTTATTATTTTCCTGGTCTTCTCACTAATATATTACACATTATTGAAAAAACTTCAGGAAAAATAATAGGGAGAATTGGTAAGAAAGAGAGGGTGAAAAAATATCACTGGTCGTGTACTTCTTGATCAGTAACTAGTTTTCCTGCTGGGCCATTCTGAAGTATAAGGATAGAACGGGTATGCCAATGGGGGGAAATGTCTCTCAGAACCAGTTTTACCCCATGGGCTTCTAGCTGCTGGATCCTAACCATTAATACAGTCTAACATATTATCCTGCACTAATTATGTCTGATCTAACAATATTTGTCACTGCCCTGTAATAAGAATAACAAAACATATATTACTTTTAGCATCCCGTTGACACACTACTGATGGTTTACACAGAGAGAGACGTTGAAGGCCAGGGGAAAAAAGCCAAGAAAATTAGAGAAAACACTATTTTCCCCTTGCCTATTCCCTGCCTGAGAATCCCCCCCCCCCCAAAAAAATCAGAAATTCTGGGGAGCAGTGAAAAAAACCAAACATTTTCTCTTTTGGAATGAGTGAAATGCTTTATGAAAATGCTTTACTCATTTAAAATGTTTAGTATGAAATATTTTATGTAAGCAAATCTGTAGCATTAAATAACAGATAACTCTGGTGTATCCTGTAACATACAGATGTCAGAAAGATACATGTCCTACAGAAGCATAGTATCAGAGAGCCCTCTCTGATACTGGATATATTATTCACAATGGTGCTTGTATAACTTTTAAATATTATAAATATGCCACACAGTACAATGTTCTACGCTGATTTATAAATGATGGATTTTAGGTTATTAAAGTAATTATTGAATTATATTTCAATTTTCCACTAACATTTCTTGGACAAAAATGGATAACTAACTTCTTCCACGGCTTCAAAATTTCCAAGATTTTTACATCTTCATTTAAGCAGTGGACTCCTTGGACTCAACTGCTTAGATTTAATCCCTGTATCTCTTATTTCTTAACATAAAACTAAGATTTCCAACTTAATGCAGTGCAGAGATTGCAAATGGTCCTCTGAGAATCTCAATGGATAGGTTTATTTACATTTACTGATTAAAATATTTATACCTCACCTTTGCCTGTGGCTCAAGGAAGCTTACAAATCCATATTTAAAACATACAAAATTAAATGAAATTCCAAATACACTGATGCCTGACCCCCCTGTACATCTTTCAAATACAAAGTAGAGAAACGTTATTTAAACTTCTCCTTCCACAGAAGTGCAGTATGGATGCCTGGGTAGGCTCCTGAAAGAGGAGAGCTGCCAACCTCCAGGTAGTGGCTGGAGATCTCCTGCTATTACAACTGATCTCCAGGCGACAGAGATCAGTTCACCTGGAGAAAGCGACCGCTTTGGAAGGTGGACTCTACGGGATCAATACCCCGCTGAAGTCCTTCTCCTCCCCAACTCCACCCTCCTCAGTCCCCAAACCCCCAGGAATTTCCCAACCCAGACCTGGTGACCTTATGAAAGAGACAGCCTGGCATTTACGTGGGCCCCAAGAATGCCATCATTTTCATTTTCCGCAGAACTCAAAAAGGTCACAGGCGGCATGAAAATTCAGTTTGCATGCCCCACTGAAGCTATCTGCCAGGGCCGTCTATAATCTTGGGGTAGGAATGGAAGAAAGCCCTTCATTTATGTTAAAGATTCTTTGACAAGGCAGCCAATGTAGCTATTGCAAGGGTACCGTTCACCCAGTAAAAATACCTGAGCAGTTTTGCTATTACTGGCAAAGTCTATAGGGCACAAAATTACTGAATGCAGTAGCAAGAAATAAGCAGTGTTCAGCAAATCTAACGTCAATATCCAAAGGGCAAAATACAGATACCATTCCCATAATCTAGCATGGATTAGATGACACTCAAAAATGATGAGACTGCATGCATATTATGAAGAACAATGAAAACCAGATTGCCTTGCTAAAGTATACCATAGCCTCCATCTCCAGCTCTGACTCAAAGAAGTTTTGCTAAAGGCTACACAGAATTCAGAATGGTTTGTACTGGGGATCAAAACATGGAAAGGTGAAAAACAGCCCTCAAAAACAGGCCAATCTGATTTTCTCTTGCACTTGGGACTGTTGCTACACCAAAGACCAATCAGGAAATTCTTATTACCCCATACTAAAACTCACCTCAGCAATTGATAAGGCAAGTAAATTAAGAAAATCTGTATGTGGAATCTGAACATTAATCTGAACATTAACCAAGTCAGCACAGAGCAGGCTGCTATTTACAATCATGTACACTAGGCGAAAATTTGTACTGATGCAGCTTTGGAGGGAACCTGAAGACATAGCTAGCATATATCACTTCTCCACACTCCCATTTAATCAGCTGCTCTGCAGCTTTCGCAATCTGTAGAAACTGCAGCCATAGAGAATTACGGTTCCTGGTTAAGCAATGAATGCCAAATTCGAAACTGGTTTCACTGCCAGGCAGAGAGAATATGGAAATTTCTGAGAAAGAAACATTGGAACCTTTTTTTTTTTGGCCCCCCGAAGGGGATTTTTTAATTGCATTTTATATAAGGACTACAAACTACAATGAAAAAAGAGCTTAAAAACATACTAATAAGTGAAAATCCGGAAAATATATGTATAGTAGGTGATTTCAATGCAGTTCTAGATCCAAAAGAGGATGGGGGGGGGGGGGGAACAAAAAACTAGGCCCAGGACTGCCTACGAGTTTTCTAATGGTGGCAGAAGAATTTAATATGATAGATAGCTGGAGGACAAAAAAATCCTCAAAAGAGAGATTATACTTACTTCTCTCACAGGCACAGATCATGGTCTAGAATAGACATGATATGGATAAATGCAAATATGGCAAAGGAGTTACTGGAAGCAGAAATACTACCCAGTACTTTCGCCGACCACAACCCAATGTGGATAGCACTAAAAGAAAGTGGGAGGCCGTCGAAATGGAGATTAAATATGAGGCTATTAATGGACAAAAAAATTGTAACAAAAATTAAGCTAGAGATAAAAGAGTTTTTAAAAATAAATAAAACAGAAAATATGCCATTAAACATAGTATGGGACACCTTGAAAGCTTACTCAAGAGGATTATTTATCACACAAGAGATATGGAAGAGAAAACAAAAAAGAGAACTTTTTACTTTTGCAAAAATTTTAAAGTCTCTGAATATGCGCTCATATGCACCTTGATAAGTCTTTCCCAACAGATTTTAATGCTTTTGCTTCCACTCCCCCCCGTCTCGCTTTTAAGTTTATGCACAAGGGAGGGGCCCCTCCCCCGCTCGCTTTACTTCTAGTCCGTGGGGTGGGGAGCTTTCTTTTTAAATATCAAATACGCTTTAGTCCAACTCACTGTTCATATTCGGTCATACGACCTCGCTTAGCCTCCGTTTTAGCCGCTCGATCTCCAGCGCTTGTCCCGGTCAGCGTCACTAGTTCCGTTCGGACACTCAGCAGAGGGACCGTTGGGACAGAGAAGCGCCTCAATTCCCCAGCATCGCGCTGGCGAAGAGGCAACCTCTCATAAGTCCCCTGGCCAGGAGCCTTTCCCCGGGCTCCTGGGGGGGTAGTGATGCCTCGCCCCCCCTCCTTTCTGCTGGTACGCAGCTTCACCCCCGGAAGGTCCGGGAGGTGAGTCTGCTCAGCGCGCCACCATAAACCGGAAGTCAACATTGGAACCTTAACAGTCGAAAAGTTTCTATAATCAGGGCAACCTGATCAAGGCCATCAGTCCTGGAACTATATGAAAATCCCAGTCAAACTGGAGGAGATTCCAAAAAGGCAAATCTTAAGGGGACTTAAGAATTTCCCCCCAGGCTTCTAGGGGTCAGAAGAGTGGTTCCATTTCTGGAATTCTCTGAAAGGCAAATGAAAGAGGAATCTGCATCCCTTCTTTCCAATAGACAAAATATGGTCTATACCAAAAAAATTACACATTGCCTAACAACGCCATGGATTTGTTACAGATTCATCTGGTGGACGTACCCATCCTGGCTCTCATGCCAGGTACACTCATGTTCAAGGACGGAGAAGGGTCCCTCAAGGACCGGTTTGAATTTGCCCTCCTCGGCGCCCATGTGATCAGGGCCCTCTGCTACCGCCTCCCTTTTTGACAGGGCCTCCTTCAACTGATACTGGATAAAAGGGAGGGTAAATTCAGACTCCTAAAGGCTGCCTCAAATCATGGCAGATATGAGCTTAGATGCTCTGAGTTTCTCATCAGGAACCATTCAGATGTGACAGCCAGAAATCACCTGTGGTTGAATCTTAGGATGCAGATTATTATTCCAAGCTCAGTTTAGTGTCCATCCTTCCCTTTTTTGGGGGGTGGGGGGTGATTCAGATGCAACATCTGTGATATTTTAGTGGAAACTATGGTTAAGAAAATGGTAAGGGGGGTTATACTTAAGGCTGGCACACAGGAAGACCAATGCCAGAGAAACCAGCCCTTTAATTCCTTTTGGAACCAGTGCATTTTACTTTGCACCCATAAAGAAATCTGGTTCAAACTCAGACAAAGAAACAAGTCAGGACCGGCCCATAACAAAGAGTTCTCTCAAGGCAACAATAATGCTAGCAACAACTGATCCAACAGATTCTAATACGCCAACTGATGCTAGGCCCATTCCTATGAGGGATAACTCCAACAGTTTCACCAAAGGTGGACCAACCGCTCATATACAGATGGGCAACAGGCAGTAAAGTACAATTTGCCACAGAATTTGTTGGCCTTCCTTTGTGGACTCTCCCAGATCCTGACATCCAAAGAAACATCACCACATCCTAAAAGCACTTCAACATCTATTCAACAGCAGGCAACAAAGCCACTCTTATTATTACCTTCAGGAATTTACTCCGTATCTTCTCACAGTCCCCAAGAAGAAACATGGACTGGAGAGCAATACTGAACTTAAAAATTCCTGAGCGCATTTCTCAAACACAGATATTTATGAATGGAGACAGCACCCATCCACAGGTGATGTCCAAAGAAAGACACAATGAGGAATTTCACATTACCCTTTTTAACCCGTTTTGAAGCCGTTTTTGATCCGTCGTGGAGTAAACCGGGATAGGGCTGCCATTTCACACATGGCTTTCCCCTTCTGGTAAAGAGTTGGATCTGAAGCGGTTTGCCATTTCAGACTGCACCGCTTTTTCCCTGCCGTTTTTCGCCCGCACGGGCAATTTCCAGCTTCTTTTTTACGTTCGCTTTAGAGCGCTATAGCACTATAACCAATACTCCAGGCATTCCAATGGGGTTGATATAATGCTGTTGCATTATACTGTTATAGTGCTATAAAGCGAACGTTCCCAAAAAAACCCCAACAACCGGAGATCACCCGTGCGGGTGAAAAACAGCGGGAAAAAGCACATTGGAACTGGGAGAGGAAACTGAAGACTACTTGGAAGCAGTTGACAGGTAAAACGCTTCAGCCCCGTTTCCTAAACGGGACAGAAGTGTTTGTGTGTGAAATTAAAAATATATTCCGGTAGGGAACCAGTTCTAAAACGGTTCTGTCTGAAATGACAGACCAGAAACCGTTTGGGAACCGTTCCTCTTCCAGATTATATCGTCTGAAATTCCTCAATGAGTAACATGGTCCCATTGACTGCAAGGAGGAATATGTCCATATACGTATACAGCCATCCCTTTTGGAGAATAGCTGAAGCCTACATACACAGGCACCCACTGTCAGTTAAGGACTCTTTTTTTTTGCAGTGGCACCGGGAGTCTTCTCCACCCTCAAAGGGATGCTTTACTTGTGCATTCTCCATTGAGGGGACAAGTTTATAAGGATAAAGCCACTATGGTGAGATCTTTGAAAGAACACAACTTCCTTATCGATAGGCAGAAGAGCATCCTTACCCATGCTCAGCACATAATTCACTTAGGAATACTAATCAACTCAATGTAGGACAAGTTCAACAGAGAAGGTTACAGATTGCACTCTTTAATATAATTATAGCATGTTTTCAAAACAATGACGTTTTTGAGTAACAGGAAATACTTTTTTTTTTTGTTCCCCATCCAAGTGCAATGAAATTCTCAGGGACTGTATGTGTCCTCCGAACTTCAAGGCAGAAAGGAGAAAGCTTCCCTTTTCTTGTTGTTCAGTCGCACAGTCGAGTCCGACTCTTCGCGACCCCATTTATTTTCTACAAACAATTAAAATTCTTATTTTCAAACCAGGTTGGGGAACAAACAAAAAGCCCTCCCAGAAAAGTGTTCAGTAAATTTTTGTTTTTAAAAATAATGCCTTTTCTGGGTTTGTACATTTTTAATCTCAAAAACCAGTTTGAAGAAGTGACTTGTGGAGATGAATTAACTGTGAAAAAGAAGGCTAAACATCGCCTCTTAAGCTAGAAATGTCATGCAGACCTTCAACTGTACCCAGGCAAAGAGCCTTTCTCTGGAGGAAGACCTTCTTCCACTGCTCTGGAGTGACAGGCTCCAATCCACTGTTTAGTCCTAACTTCACAGGTGACACTGATAAGCATGAACCAAGTGTGTATTTAAGGCCACATTTGCATAGCACCCATGCTTTGTATTGCTCTTCCTGGTGCTGCTACAACTACAGAGGTGTTTGGGGAATTTCAGAGGAAGTGGTTCCTTTGCCCAATTGAGTCCCTTCACCCAAAGGCAATTAGGCTAATGACCAACCATGCCACTTTTGTCACTCATTTTTCCCTATTGCTTTGGGTCTCCCCCCCCACACACACACACGTGTTTTGCTCCCTCTGGGACTACTAGAGAGAGCAAAACACATGGGGGGGGAGAGACCCTAAAGCAATAGTGACAAACCAGTGACAAAAATGACAGTGCAGAAGTGGCCAATGACTCCAGCAAAGAGTTTTTGTAGAATATGACAGCACTGGAGATGTGAAGGCCCGGGAAAAAACCGGGAAAATTTTTTTGGGGGGGGGAATGCCCCCCCCATTTTTTTCCTGACGCCTTTTTTGTTTTTTTCCGAAAAATTGGAAAAATTGAAAAAAGAAAAGAAACTGATTATTGAACGTTTTATTTTAACATGTTGAGTAAAATATTTTAAGACAAGGTAAAAAATATGTATGGTATCAGATTGATCTAATTTCTGTGCACTGTGCACTGAGGACAAGCAAGTCCTAGGTTACAAACTGAACTCTCCAATGCAAGAACAAGATGCATTTCTTCCTTTAGGAGGTGCTATTGTCACAAGAAAAGAAAAAGGTTTCAGTTTTGTTTTTGCATGTGGGTGGGTATTCTGTTTGTAATAATTGTTTGGATACACTATATTTTTAATATGCTAGTTGTGATAATTTCAACTCAATGGAGTTGCAAAAGTTGAACAATGGAAACATTCAAATTTATGTAGTTTCTGGGCCATTCTATCACTTGCACAGTTCCTTCTCTTGATGCCACTTCTCTGGGCATAAAACTGCATAGAACTTGCATAAAGGGCATCACGTGGTGATCCTACAAAGCATCATGTAGACATAGTGAAAAGGTATAATTGTTGCAGACAGACAGCATGTGTACATATAACCTCAAATTTCCCAGCACATGTATGTGACACTACGGGGTTCTACATGTCAGATCTGTACAACTTCCTTGTAGTATGTGAAGCAGACTTAAGAACTGCACACATGTACAGTAACTGTAGATGCAACAAAACTACTCTGATGTTTACAACAGGAAGAAGGTATTCAGCCTAAAAGAAAGCCAATGGGAGAGTAGGACAATTCTGACAGGAAGGATCACTGAACAGAGTAGAACTATTCCTACTTCTACTGTTGAATTCTTGCCTCTTGCTGCATGGCTATGTAACCTCCAAAGGCTGGACGGAAGCAATAGACCCTCAAGATAAGCTCTCTGTAACGATGGGCTTGAATCTTCCCTGGAAAATCTTGTTACCCAACTGACCTCGTCACCTGTTTGGCCACGGCAAAATAATGCCATCCCAACTATACAGTGACAGTCTCTGTGACCTATCCATGTACAGTTAATATTCACACTATTCCTCGTTTTAACACCACTGTCTGGCTTGAGCTCTGACCAGTCTCCCCCGCTCCCCTTAAACTTCCCACTCTTTCTCACCCTCCGCTTCTCTCTCAACCTGCACCCTTTTTGCCTCCCTTCCCTTCTCCATCAATCTTCCTCCATTTCTCCACTCCTCCTTTTCTGACAATCTCCCTTTCTTTCCCTTTCCCACTGTCAATATTCCCATCTCTTCCCCCTCCCCTTACCCTGATCTCCTTTTGCAAGTGGGGGCCCTGTGACATTTGTCTAGGGGTCAATCCCATGTGTCACCCCCGTCACTGAGGCCAACGCAACTCAAGGCCTCAGCAGCTGCCTCCAAACCTGGCCACGGTGGTGTCTGGGAGCTGCGCCTGGACTCTACATCCACCTAGAGCGGCTCCTGGACACCCTTGCTGCTGGCTCTGCGGAGGGATCTGTTTAGTGTCACTATGGTCTCAGACTGCAGATTTAGATAACCACAGATGGGGGGGCACACTTTGCTATTAGATATACAGACGACGATAAATCTTTTTGAGACCCAACAGCCAGTGTTCCCTCTAAGCTGAGTTAGTGTGAGCTAGCTCACAGTTCTTTAGCCTCCAGCGCACACGTTTTTGTCTTAGCCCAGGAAGGAGGGCTCCAGAGCAAACTGATTCATGCAGTAGCCAAATCGCTCGCTCACAACTTTAATGCCAGCAGCTCACAAAGTTGAATTTTTCTCTCACAAAACTCCACAGCTTAGAGGGAGCATTGCCAACAGCACAAGAATACTGATGTAAAGACGACCAATACCCTTATCAGTTACTTGGCAATCAGTCTTCACAAAGAAAAAAAGTCTTCAATAATTGCACTACTGCTACTAATAGTCAGGTACTCGGCAGAGTGGAAGACATCACAAAAGGGGTAGAGTTGAGCACCCACTACACAGACTCTGCCCACTTGCAGCAATCAGTCTTGTGACACAGTGAGCATTAATCACAGCATGTATCACTATGGCCAAGTCATCACGGGATTGCCTCCGTTGTGACTGGCGCCTGCCCCTTCATGCTCACATGTGCAAAAGCTGAGACGGAGACTGTGTTCTATCACACGAGTCTCCAGTGTGGTGCCCACTGACACCTTCCCCACCATATATTTGTAGAAGAAGAAGAAGAAGAAGAGATTGGATTTATACCCCGCCCTTCACTTGGAGTCTCAGAGCGGCTGACAAACTCCTTTCCCTTCCCCTCCCCACAACAGACAGCCTGTGAGGTGGGTGGGGCTGAGAGAGCTCTTAACAGAAACTGCTCTTTTTCAAGGACAGCTGTGCCAGAGCTTGTGACTGACCCAAGGTCACATCAGCAGGTGCAAGTGGAGGAGTGGGGAATCAAACCCGGTTCTCCCAGATTAGAGTCCGTGCACTTAACCGCTACTCCAAACTGGCTCTCAGACAATGGGTATGGGTATGGCCTAGTAGGGCTTTTGCACAGCATGGCATCTGATTTTCCATTAGATATCTGATTGGCTGTGCAATTGTTTAAAAAGCTGCCATGGCAGCAGCTGCCACCACAGTACAAGTATCTACCCTTCGTGACGAGACAAAAGCTGTATGTATGCCAAGAGAGTAGTTTTAAATCAGGGGTGCCAAACTCATTTGTTACGAGGGCCGGATCTGACATAAAGGAGCCCTTGTTGGGCCGGGCCATCTGTGTCATAAAACGTAATGCCAGGTAGCGGAGATATAAACTTTATAAAGGACACAAACACAAAGTTGGGTTTTTTTACTTAAAATAAAAACACGCTTAAAACATTAGCACTCTTGCAATATTTTGTTTATTTCACAGTGTCTGATAACTGACACCTCTTGCTCTGAATTATGGCATCAAAATGCCTGTGCTGTTGCTATCTTGAGTATGCTGTTCAGGTGTGTGTCTGTAAGCTGCAAACCTACGATGATGCAGCAGCAGCAGAACTGGAAGCAGCAGCAGAAGACAGCCAGTTCCACTGCAGGCCTGAGAGAAACCCTCCAGGGGCCTGATCCGGACCTGGGCCACATGTTTGACACACCTGTTTTAAATATGTTCATTTTAAAAGGCATTCTGTTAAACAGAGCTTCTGCCTGACATGTTGAAGAGTTGCTATTATAGGTATGCATGATCTCTCTCCCTGAGATTGTGGTTGCTCCCACCAGTCTATGTAACAGTTCCAAAGGTATCCACAGGTTCAAAAAGGTCGGGACCCTTGTTCTAGCAGAAATCTAAGTATGGCCCACCCACAGAGATCAAAAATCCACAGAAGGGGTCACACTGGGTTAAGGAGATTTCTATAGACCTGAGGACTCAGATCAATGATGGGTGGAGGGTCAAGCATCACCTGGAGGACCTGACCCATAGAAGGGAGGCTGTCTAGTTTGCTCACCTTTCAGTAGAAAAGCTAGAGAATTGTAAAGGATTCTCTGCTCAATGCAGGAAGGAAATTCCCCAGTGAAATATCAGTGTACTCTGTCTTTGACCCTGGGATGCACTGAGATGTAACAATACTCCCAGAACACTGAGACAGAGATTGTTGCAGTGCTGTGATTTTAATTTTTTATTGAACAGCAAATTCTCATGTCATATCAAATTATTCTTTTGAAACTGATGAATGTTAAAAAGGATAGTTGATGTCATGACAGAGGTTAGTTGTTCAAAGAAAAAAGTCAAAAGGTTTCCTCTGCGCCACCACAGAGAACTTGCGTAGGCCTGACAGTGGAACCATGAGAAGAGTTACACCATGCCAAACCCAGCAACTTCAACAGACTAAGAAGAGGAACTCTGTTTTAGAATGCAGTTTATCTATCTTTTCCAGCCTCAGGCAAGACAGACCATCCTGATAACAGTAAGTGGCTCTGTGGCCTCCGTATTTCTTGGGTGGTTCTGGGTGACATCCGATCTTCAGTCTTTTCTGACCACTGGCCACTAGCGTATAGTCAGCTTTAGCTGCCTTGGTAGATAACTTTCAGAAACTGATAAGAGGCACAATGGAGCTTTGTTGACACCCCTCTGACTTTGTGAGCCACTCTGTTTTTATGGATTGCCCAAACACCCAGTAGGAGCATCAGGTTGGCCTTCCAGTGGTTTGCGCCTTGGTTGCTTGGTGTAGTGGTTACGATCACGGACTCCTGGGAACCAGGTTTGATTCCCCACTCCTCCACATGCAGCTGCTGGTGTGACTTCAGGTCAGTCACAAGTTCTCTCAGAACTGTTCTCTCAAGAGCAGTCCTTGAAAGAGCTCTTTCAGAACCACCTACCTCACAGGGTGTCTGTTGTGGGGAGGGGAAGGGAAAGGAGACTGTAAACCACTCTGAGACTGAGACTGAGTGAAGAGCAGGGTATAAATCCAATCTCCTCCTCTTCTTCTACACAATGGTTGACCATTGTAAAAACCAGCCCTATTAGCATATAAATGTTTAGAACTGGTTCCAATGCTACTGAGTATTTTTCTGAAGCTGATAGAGCAATCATCTATAGCAGGAGTCCCAATCTTTCTGAGCCTGCGGTCACCCTTGGAATCCTGACACGGCATGTGGACAGAACTTATTTAGCTAGTTAGTTCGATTTATATTCCGCCCTCCCCGCATGGGCAGGCTCAGGGTGGTTTACAATAGATTAAAATACAATACAATAAATACAATAAAACATAGATGCAACAGTATAAAATTCAGACAAACAATCAGATTATATATAAAGTGCTGTTGCATGTAGATGGTGATAGCATCTCATCAGGCCATTTTATGGTGGAACTATGTGGCCATACTGGTATCATTAGCTGTTCTTATTACTATTATTAACACAAGGGCCTTAACAATTCAGTTGTTGGCAATTCAGATGTTGCCGATATATTAGTGACTGCTCCTAATCGAAAGCCTGGTGGAAGAGCTCCGTTTTACAGGGCCTGCGGAACTGTAAGAGGTCCTGCAGGGCCCTGATGTCTTCCGGGAGCTCATTCCACCAGTGTGGAGCCGCCACTGAGAAGGCCCTAGCCCTGGTTGATGCCAATCTGGCGTCTTTTGGACCAGGGAGAGTCAGTGCTCTCTGGGGAACATGTAGGGAAAGACTGTCCCTCAGTAGGGAAAGGCAGTCCCTCAGGTAGGCAGGCCCCCATCCATATAGGGCTTTAAAGGTCAAAACCAGCACCTTGAAGCGAATCCAGTATGCTATTGGCAGTCAGTGCAATGCCTTCAGCACAGGCCGGATGTGCTCTTGAATGGAGAGGCCCATCAACAGCCTAGCTGCCGCATTTTGCACCAGCTGCAGCTTCTGGATTTGGGGCAAGGGCAGCCCCATGTAGAGAGCACATGGTTGCCACAGAATAGCTACTGCAGGAGTAGAACCAGCCACGAAACAGCTGGCACAGTGAAGATCCTTGTGCTGTGGTGGCAGCTGCTGACAAAGCAATATTTTACAAAATCCGCACAGCCAATCAAATCTCCAGTGGTCAATCAGAACCCCTGCTCGGTTTCTAAGAAAACTTGAGGGGCACCAGAAAGGTGACAGCAGGCACCATGGTACCCATGGGCACCACATTGATCTATAGTTTCAAAAAAAGGCATCTCTATATGTCAATGACTAAGCATCTTGGAGACGCCATCGAAAGGTTGTGAAGTGACCAAAGAGGGCAACAAAGCTGAACCCATCTAAGTCAGCAGTGATACTAGTGGGATCCCTTGGAAGAGGCTTCTATATACAGATGGGATTGTAGTCTGTCTCAGCAGCTACAGAGCCTAGAAGCCTTTTTGGTCCCTGTGCTGCTTTCTGATAAACAGGCGGCTTTGGCTGCTGATCATGCCACTGTATCTCTTACACAGGCTCCACACATTTTTTGGCCAGAGGGATTCTTACTGCCATTTACCACCATGCTTTTATGCTATCCAGTCCTGGGTATAATCACATGCTCTTTACAAGGCTATGTCTGAAGCGGATGTGGAAGCACCAGCTGCTGCAGTGTGTAGTTGCCTACCTCCTTGAGAACAGATTCCAGTAGGTGCTAGGTCACCTACGCTGGCTGCCAGTACGCTTCCAGGTAAATTTCCAGGTTGGCACCATTAAAACCTTCCATACTCTGGAAACTACCTACCCCTCCCTGACTCAAACCTTGTACGAATTGTTGCCCTCAAATTAGACCTTACTTCAAAACTCAGGGTAGAGTGTCCTGAGAGAGGGGGGACGACGACAGAAAACTGAAGAGGGGCAGATAATGGCAGGTTGATGCTTGGCTGGGAAGGAGATAGCATTGCCAACTCCAGGTTAGGAAATTCCTGGAGATTTGAGGGGTGGAGCCTAGAGTGAGGTTTGAGGAGGGGTGGGACCTTTGACAGGTACAATGTCATAGACTTCACCCTCTAAACCAGCCATTTTCTCCCGGGGAACCATTGTTGCCAGTCTCCAGGGGAGGGATGGAGATCACACAGAATTACAACCAGTGTTCCCTCTAAGCTGAGTGTGAGCTAGCTCACAGTTTTTTATCCGCCAGCTCACAGATTTTTGTCTGAGCTCAGTAAGGAGGGCTCCAGAGCAAACTAATTTATGCAGTTAATTTATGCAGTAGCCAAATTGCTTGCTCACAACTTTAAGGTCAGGAGCTCACAAAGTGGAATTTTTACTCACAAGACTCCACAGCTTAGAGGGAACATTGATTACAACTGCTCTCTAGGAGGGGGGCAGATGGAAAGCTGAAGACAGAGGGGCAGATAAAGGTAGGTTGATGATTGGCTGGGAGGGAGATGGGGTTACCAACTCAAGGTTGGGAAATTCCTGGAGATTTGAGAAGTGGGCAGGTACAATGCCATAAACTCCACCCTCCAAACCAGCCATTTCCTCCTGGGGAACCATTGTTGCCAATCGCCAGGGGAGGGAAGAAGATCACACAGAATTACAACTGCTCTTCAGATAGCAGAGATCAGTTCCTCTGGAGAAAATGGTGGACTCTGTGTCATTATACCCTGCAGAGGTCACCACAGCAAATTGACACTGAGTGCCCAAGGCTGGGGCTCTCTCCCAGAGCCTCTTTCTAGAGTTTGTTGTATTTATTTCCACAATGGGCCTTATTCCTAGTAAGAAAATAAATTTCAAGTTGTATCAAGTTAACTGGCTGGGAAAGGGGGTGAGGTGAACAACTTCCATCACTCATTAGAAGCTCCAGGTAGAAAATTTAATTTTATTAAATGAATAAAAAGTAGGAAACAAAGAAAAAAAGAAAAATTGAAACCATACACAACATAACAAGAAAAAAAGGAAAAAATTGAGCATAAAAAGCTTCTGATTTCCTCTACAACAAATATACTTTTGATTACAAAGTTTTCCTTGCTTATACAGAAAAACAAAACTCTGTCTTTTTGTTTCCCCTTAAACAAATTTTTTATTCAGAAAAGCCACAAATCATCAATCCATCCTTATCTTTATCATGCAAAAGGCCAGTCTCTAGTAAGTAAAATTATCTTGCCCCTATCCAATACTATAAATTAGCCATAACTACAAGGTCCAACATCTTCTCTAGCCATTTTTCTACTATGGGTATTTTTGGACATTTCTATTTCTATGCATGTAACATTTTCACTGCTGTAGTCGAATATAGGAACAAAAATTCATAACTTCTTTCCGATTATCCATAAAACCTAACAAAACAGACTCTATATCTTAGTCTATAGAATCTTTTGCAAATTCCATATCTTCCTCTTCCCTTTACGGAGAATTGGCCAAAAGTAATATTATCCTCTCTCTGAAGTCTTCATCAGTTTCTTCTTGGATAGCTCTCAGGTTCAGAAAGTACTCCTTTTCTCTCAAGTCCATAAAATTAGCCAAAAGTGATATAATCCTCTCTCTGAAATCTTCATCAATTTCTTCTTCGATAGCTCTCAGGTTCAGACAGTACTCTTTTTCTCTCAAATCCATCAGAACTAATAAACCCACATGCCTCTCAAATTCTTTGTCAATCTCTTCTATTTTCAACAGCAAACACTTTATCAGTGATTTGCTTAACTTCAAATTCTCTCTCATCATTTCATGTTTTAGTTTCCAAAGACTCTTATTAATCCTTTTCTCAAAATCCATTAGCATGTTTCCAAGACCATCTGTTGTAATCTCTATTCTGCTTCCCATTTGTTCAAGTAGCTTCTGCATCATATCTCATGTGACAAGTTGGTCTGATAAACCTTTCCTGTCAAAATTCATTGAGGAAGTCATTACAGAATAGACCCAAAATGCAAAAAAGAAAAAGAGAGTGTTTTTAATCAGTTTCACTTTCAGATGACAGTTTGTGTCCTTTCACCATGGCAACAAAAATTAAGCAAGCCAAAACAAGTAATCCAGAATGTTTTCAATTCAGTTAGTCTCACTTTTGACTAACAGCCATCTGTATTCGTCTCACAACAGTGACCAAGGTCAGATAGTCCCAGAGTATCTCAGAGTCTTATCTTCTATTATGTATAGTTAACAAGTAAACTTCTAAAGTATATATAAGAATACTCTCACAACAGATTTGTCTTCATAGCCAAAAAAGTTTCACGCATGCGCACTTTCATCGAGAATAAAATTAAAGATTAAAAATTAGAGATGGGAAAAATAATCCCTCATCCAATTAGCTTTCACAATTTCATTTCTTTCTTTCCTGATTTCTTAATTAAATTTATTGCCAAAGTTATTGTTTCAAAAAGTTCTTTAAAGGTTTTTATAATCCCATGAGAGAGGTTACCTTAGCAGGTAACGGCTCTTTTTGTCTTCAAGAAAATCTCTCTTTGGCTGTAAATAATAGTTTCATAAATCTTAAGAAGTGGAGTTCAGGCTTCAGTCCTTATCAAGACTGGGAGCAAGTTGCAAATTCCAAGACCTCAGATCACTCGAATTCAGGAGGTGTCTGTAAAGAAACCGCTCAACAGAAAACAACCTAAGAGCAAACTAAACAGGTACACGTGGCTTATCTCTTGATCTCCCCTTTATCCAGTGAGGTTTTGCCAACCAAAGAGCCCTCCTAGTCAGTAATTAGCTGCACTGTGTCTTCACTCCCTGTGAAGACGTCATCCTGCCATTACAACTCCACTAGAAGCCCCATCGCTCATTAGAAGCTCAATGGTCACGTCATTCATGTAGATACACTCCACAGAGCACTAACCAGTGCAGTGGAAGAAAGAATATTTTGGTTTCTGCAGCAGCAAAGTTGCTAAGGAAATACAATTTCCTCTCAACAACTAGATTTCCTTGAGGGAGGTGTGTGGACTCCCGAACTAAAAATGAACAACTACGGCACGTTCAACCCACTCAAATTTCTTCATATTGAGGATGCTCTGCTAACTGGTGCAAGAGGAGGGAAAATGATATATTGGATCAGCTATGTACTTATGAAGGTCTCCCAGAGCTAGGTGACATATCTCTAAATGCTGGAAATTTGACCCAGTTAGATGCTAAGTAAATAAGCACTGTGCTTGCATGCCCTTTCCTTAAATGGATGCAATTCTGGTCTGAAAGAGAAATGTAAAATATAGTTTGCCATTTCAGATTTAAGTCACTGACAGCAACTACATGAAGTGTAGAGGAAATGTTCAAATGCACACTTTTGCTCACATAGGACTATAAACATGTCGAATTCTCTACGAGTACATTTGCATCACTGCCAGGTTTATGAGTCAGGCTTCTATTTCACTCAAGTTTCCACACACTCTTTGAGTCAAGCTAGCTCAACGTTAAGTATTATTACAGAGCTCAAGCTTTAGAGGCTTTAAAAAAAGAGAGAGATGAGAAAACACTGTCTCTGAAATGAAATGTTTTAACTTACCTGCTTAGGTTTCTTGCAAACTGTATTTCACTGCAGTCCTATGTCTAGTAATTCATACATAATTTCTACAAATTCCAGTTGTGCACATACCGTGAAGTGGAAGTTTCCAGCCTTAATGGGCAACACAGAACTATGTCTAGTAAAGGTAAAGGTTCCCTTGCTCGAAAGCCAGTCGAATCCGACTCTAGGGTTGTGGTGCTCATCTCCGTTTCAAAGCCAAAGAGCCAACGCTGTCCGAAGACGTTTCCATGGTCATGTGGCCAGCATGACTAAACACCAAGGCGCACGGAACGCTGTTACCTTCCCACCGAAGTGGTACCTATTTATCTACTTGCAATTTCTTGCTTTCAAACTGCTAGGTTGGCAGGAGCTGGAACTAGAGATGGGAGCTCACTCCGTCATGCGGCAACTCGGGTCTCGAACTGCTGAACTACTGACCTTCCACAGCCTGCAGTTCAGCGTCTTAACCACTTGAGCCACTGCCAACTAAACAGTTACTTCCTTTACTTATGATCTGAGAAATCCACAAGAAATTTTTTTATTACAAATAATATTGTTGGTCCACTGTTTGCAATTTCACATGCAGATTTTTCCTGAGTCCATACTACTGTCTAGGCAATTCTCCATTAGTGTTTGCATATTTTATTTTTCTTCTTTATTTTATTTTTCTTGACATGGTTTTGGATTCTGTCTTACAGCAATCTAGACAAGTAGCCTCGGCTGCAAAGTCTCCCAGTTTAAATGTATTCTAAATTCTTTCATGACTCTCATTAAAGAATTTTTTTAAAAAACCCAGCACTAGACTAGATACAATTGTTATTCTGTCAACTCTTAAAGTAAAATGAATCTAACAGTTTATTTCAGTGGGATCCAAATGATGAAAAATGTTGGAGAGGGGAAAGGAAAAGAACATTCGCACAGATATTCCTTAGATTACAAAAAACATACTGTTAAAAAAGACTGGCAGTGCAATACTAAACATTTGCAATTACAGTACACTACTACAGTTATGCTGGTGCAGTATGATGATTTACAACGTCTGCATACATCCCTCCTAACGTCACACTTGCTTTCACAGCAGATCTTAATATTAAACGGCCAGATTTTGCTCTCATGTATAGATTCAGCCCATAGGAAAAGTTTGATTGAAATGTTTAAAACAGAGCCATATGCTGTATTTGGGATGCAGAGGTATTTATTTATTCATTTGGATTTATATCACGTCTTCCCTGCAGGCAGGCTCGGGGCAAGTAACAGCAATGTAAAATACAACACAGTGAAAACCAAATTAAAACAACAGTATAAAATGCCATACTCCTAAGTACCATGTCAACTCTGATAGAACCATAACAATAGTGGTGGAAGATTTTAAGATGTTGGGGTCCAGGCCGCTGGTGGGGTCGGCCACAAAGTGAGGGGGGGTGCCCGCTGCCTCAACCAAATGCCTGGTGGAAGAGCTCTGTCTTACAGGCCCTGTGGAATTGTAGTAAATCCCGCAGGGCCCTGATCTCACTCGGGAGCTCATTCCACCAGGCAGGGGCCAGGGCCGAAAAAGCCCTGGCCCTGGTCGAGGCAAGTCGGACGTCCCTGGGGCCGGGGACCACCAAAAGATGTTGACTGGTGGACCTTAGTGCTCTACGGAGCTCCTATGGGGAGAGGCGGTCTCGAAGGTACGCTGGCCCCTGGCCGTAGAGGCCTTGGAAGGTAAGTACCAACACCTTGAAACGGATCTGGTATTCAATAGGCAGCCAGTGCAGTTCACACAGCACTGAGTGGATGTGAGCCTGCACAGGCGTCGCCGTCAATATTCGCGCTGCCACGTTCTGGCATAGCTGCAACTTCTGGAGTAGAGTCAAGGGCAGCCCCACATAGAGAGAGTTACAATGTCAGAACTGGAGACTGATGAAACAGATGATAACCAGAAACCAAGCCTGTCATTCTTTTTGTCTGTTAAAAAACACTTCACTATTTTGCATGCTAATTTAACAAGCCGCCTTGTATATACACAAGTATAGATCGAAGTGGGCAGCCATGTTGGCCTGAAACAATAGAACAAAGTTAGAGTCCGGTGGGGGCACCTTTAAGACCAAAAACCTTTTATTCAAGATGTGAGCTTTCGTGTGTATGCATACTTCATCAGATGATGAAATGGAATTACAGATCATACCCCCCCCCCCAAGTCTGGAAGTGACCCTTGCATGGATCACTGTTGCTAGGTTCTGAGGAGTGAAATATGGGGCCAACTGCCTGACCTGCCTCTGATGGAAAAGGGCAGACCTGGCAGTGGTGGTGACCTGGGCCTCCATAGAAAGGGAGGAATCCAGGAGCACCCCCAGGCTCTTCACCCTCGACGTTGGGACCAATGGGGCCCCGCTGAAGGCTGGGAGCTTGATTCCCTGTCCCAATCCCCTACGATAATTTGATACTGTATTTTATGTTTAAAAATTCTCCCCCATTAGGCCCGAAAAAGATGGAGGGATAGGCACACACCACACTCTGGAATGCAACAGATTTTATCAATGGGGTCACCTAGATTCTTCCCTGAAACTGAATGTCCAAGTAACAGCAACTCCAAACTGCTAGTATGAAAGAACACAGCATACTACAGTGTAATATATGATGGCCAGTGTAGTCTAGTCGTCAGAGTATAAGACAAGGAGCTAGGAGACCCAGGTTCAAATCCCCACTCTGTGATGGAGCTCGATGGGAGACCTTGGACCAGTCACACACTCTCAGCCTAACCAACTCTCAGGGTTGTTGTGAAGGTAAAATGGAGGAAAGGAGAACAATGTAAGTCACTTCGGGTCCACATTGGGAAAAAAAGCAGGGTATAAATGAATAAATAAATTTGTTCCATCTCTATCCTGCATGTAGAACTGAATGCAGCTTATACAGGGTTCACGGAAGGTTTCCTATTCAAGCACTGGCCAGACCGAGAGTGCTTGCTTTCAGAAATGACACATCATCTTGCACCCGTCAAGCACACCCGCAAGCCCACTGAAACAGAGGTTTTTAATTAAGGAATTCTCCATCAATAAATGTAAGCACTGGAACGATTTTAAGGCCAAATGCACAAGCTACAGTTCTAGTAACTTCACTAGAACACACTTTTTACAACTTTTTTACTCATTACAAATATTGATCACTTTTTATCATTGTATCAGCTGCAAATGTTTAAGTAAAAGAAACATTCAAAAGGTTGTAGTTACATACCATTCTTACCTGTAAGGGTAAGAGCGTGTTACTGTTGCTGTCTGTTCGGAAAACATTGTCTTCAATCCACGATTTTGGTGTCAATGACGGAGTAGAACGTGTAAATTTAGGTGGAGCTATGACGTTACCAGAAAACGGTTTCTTCAAAGGAGAAATCTGGTTCATGGTTCCTGGAATTCCCGTGTTTCCAGTTCTACGGTGGTCTCTACCATGAATACTTCCCCAGGACATGTTTCCAGTGCTCCAACCACTGTTCTGATGGTTACTCCAAGGTGACGGCTTCAAAAGAGGCTGGAAGGAGAAAGATACCAAGTTATTTAAAAAACAGTTGATGAATTTGGTATTATTTACTTAAAAGATTCCCAAAGAGGTTTGCAATCTTAAATTAAAATAATTAACTAAAAACACTTAAAGCCATCTATGACATGTATAATACAGTGCACGGATCCAATCAGTTATAGCAAAGAGGATGGAGGGAGGAACATGTAGCCCAAAGAAAAAAAATGCTCTAGCCCAATGCCAAATAGCTCTGCAAAGGGCATTCTTCAATCAAGGATTCTCCAGAAAAGATCCTGTCTTGAATGGAAACCCATTCAGGAGGTGGGGGCACAGAATACCACCTCCAAAGTTGCCAGGCAGGTATACATGGATGCAAGTGGTCCATTAAGGGCCATGACCAGTTGTGGCTTTAAAAGAAATAACTAGTCCTTTGAAGTGAAGCAATTAAGTAGCAAGCACAGTTCCTACAAGATGGAGGAGATATGCTCTCTACTGGGAGTGGCCAAACTTGCTTAATGTAAAAGCCACACAGAATAAACGTCAGATGTTTGAGAGCCAGACAATGTGAACAAATATTACAGAAATGCTTTTATTGAAAAATATGCAAATTTGCTTTTTATTAACATTAAATGAGACTGCCAAAAATAAAAATAAAAGGGATAAAAATATTGATAATGATATTTATTTGTCCAATTATATTTGTAGGCTGGGGGGGGAGGCTTTGAGAATGCATTTAAAGCTGAAGTTGCTTTATTTTTCTGCTCCCCCCTGCCTCAAGCCTACTCAGGAAGGGGAACACTGGCTGGGGAAGGGAAGACCAATCAGGGAGGCATGCCTCCCCTTTGCTTCCCCAGCTGCCCTGTCAGGAGCCACACAATGTGTGTGAAAGAGCCACATGTGGCCACCCCTGCTCTCTAAAGTTAGTGCCTACTTGCAATCTTGCCATTGCATTCTATATCACTAAAGTTTCTGAACAGTCTTCCTAAATAGCTTCAGAAGAACACACTGCAGAAGTCCAGTCTGCACATCAGACCACAGATAACCACATTCAGATTTTGCTCAGACAGGAAGCATTTGAGCTGGCACACCAATCAGAGATTATTTCCAAGAAATCCAGTGCACCTGTACTAGCAGCATCCACCGTATCAAAAACATCTGCCTAAGCAGGCACTGGAAATTACAGGGGAAGACACAAGCTCTACTTTATCTCTATTCAAATGCCTGTGTGCATTTTCCTGGGACCAGCAGGAGTGGGCCATCTGGGCCAAGAACCCTTCCTCCTGAATGCAGCAGGAGATACAGACCCAGATTTGTCTTCGTTTACCCCACAAATATAAATTCTGTATTATATATATTCTTGTTTTTCATCAGATTGTATATACCTCATATCATATACTGGATTTCTCTCAAAAAAATCAGTGAAACTTACTTCATACAGCCGAAGATTCAACGTATGTTAAATTATTTTGACTTCCCATTTGAATGACAGCCTTCCTAAGCACAGCTACTCGGATAAAAAGTAATCATCTCATTGTAGACACACAAGAGTTAGCACTCCATTTGTCTATAGTATTTTTGTGCAGTAACTTCTGTCAAACAGATAGCCTGAAAGGACAAAACACTCAACTATTTCTATTTTCTCATTTATGAAACTTTTCCTACTACTGGTGGCCAAGTGAAAACAGGTTGCTTACCTGTAACTGGTGATCTTCGAGTAGTCATCTGTGCATTCACACCCATGGGATACAGTGCACATGCGCTGGATGGATCGGCATTGTAGCAAGCTCTTAACGGATTTTTGCGCCCAGACCTCAGGCATGCGCAGGAACCCCACCACGCATGCCTAGAGGGGTGGGCGTGGACATCCCGCCAGTTCCTTCAAACCGCCACGAATCAACCCCTATGAAAAATGTAGAAGCTGACAGCAGCGGGGAAGGAGGGTGGGTGGTGTGAATGCACAGATGACCACTCGAAGATCACCAGTTACAGGTAAGCAACCTGTTTATCTTCGACGTGGTCTCTGTGCTTCACACCAATGGGAGATTAGCGAGCAGTGGCCTACCTGGAGGAGGGTGCTGGCAGGTCATTACTGCGAAGCCAAGGATAAGATGTGACGCCCCATGTTGGTACGAGAGTTCTTTCGGACATCTAGGGCGTAGTGCCTTATGAACGTGTTAGGCGTAGTCCACGTAGCAGCTCTGCAAATGTCCACTAAGGGAACTCCCTGGAGGAAGGCAGTTGAGGCTACAACAGCTCAGGTTGAATGAGCCCTGATAGGGCCAGGCAATGGCTGCTTAGCAATAAGGTAGCAGAGGTGGATGAGACCTACAATCCACCTTGACAAATGCTGAGCCGTGATGCGAGTTCCCAGCCTAGCTGGGGCATATGAAACAACAGTTGACAGTCACGTCTCATTGGACGGGTTCTGTTTAGGTAGAACAGAAGCGCACACTTCATATCCAAGGTGTGTAACAGCCTCTCCTCTGGGGATGTTGGAGCAGGGAAGAAATCCGGGAGGAAGACCTCTGCCTGTAGGTGGAATTCTGACACTACCTTTGGCAGGAACGAGATGTCAGGTACAAGGCAAATGCCGTCTGGCAAAACAGACAAGTAAGGAGTGTCATGTCTGAAAGCCAGTATTTCTCCAACTCGCCTTGCTGAAGTGACAGCGACCAGAAAGGCTGTTTTCCAGGACAGAAAAGCTGTAGACACCACTCTCCAGGCTGTCAACTTCATTCGTGGTATAGGAGAGGGGACTCAGTTAGGAATAGGAGGTCTTTTGCTGGAGAAAATTGGTGGTAGGCCCCCACTGACAGGTCGAGGATGGTTGAGAACCATGGTTGCCTCAGCCACCACGGGGTTATGAGGACGCAGTCCGCTCTGTCGCTGATGATTTTGCGGACCACTCTCAGAAGTAGAGGCAGTAGAGGGAAGAGGTAGAGAAATCCTCTGGACCACGGATAGAGGAGACCGTCCCCTAAAGACTGCGGGTCCCCGCCACCTCGGCTGCAGAACAGAGAGCACTTTTTGTTCGCCCTGGTGGCAAAAACATCTATCTGGGGGAACCCCCACTTGTGGAAGAGTGGAAGAAGGTAAGTTGGATTCATTTCCCACTCGTGGAGACTGAGTCCTGCTCAACTCAGGTAATCCACCGGCACATTCATGTGCCCCGGGATGTGCGTGGCGACTAGGAAAACGTTGTGGGCAATGCAGAAGTCCCCTAACCGGAGGGCGAGGTCGCAGAGGCGTTGGGAGACGGTGCCCTTTTGCTTGTTTACATAGCTGAGGGCAGTAGTATTGCCCGTGAAGACCGTGACACACTTCCCCTTGATCAGGGGTAGGAAACTTGTGACAGCGAACTGTATCACAAGCAGTTCTAGAAAATTAATGTGCCGATTCCGTTTCTGTGTGTCCCATCTGCCTCCGACACAAAGTCCCATCATGTGGGCGTCCCAGCCCAAGAGGGAGGCGTCTGTAGTTAGGGTAATTTGGGGTGATGGAGGATGGAAGGGTGCTCCCTGGAATAGGCTGGAAGGGACGGTCCACCAAAGTAAAGAATCCCGTACTTTGATAGGTGGGAATAGGTGGGTGGAGTGTGTGTTTCGCTCTGGATTGAAATTGCGGATAAACCAGAGTTGCAGGTGACGCATTTTTAATTTGGAAAAAATCAGCACTGATGTAGTAGTGGCCATGAGGCCGAGTAGCCTTTGTATTAGGAAAGCCGTCACTGAAGGCCGAGAATGCATGACAGTGGCTAGATTGATGATGTCCGCTGCTCTGTTTTGTGGCAGGTAGGCTGTGCAATTTGTGGAGTCCAGTAGCGCACCGATGTAGTGTATTTTCTGGACCGGCTGAAGTTGAGACTTCTCCAGATTTACTGCAGACCCAAGTTTCCCAGGAGGGCTAGTGTCTCGATGTTTGAGGCTAGGGCGTCCCTGGAACTCACAACCAAGAGCCAATCATCGATGTACGTGTAGATGGAGATACCCTTTAGACGAAGGAAGACTGCGACCACTATCATCGTCTTTGTGAAGACTCTCGGTGCACTCGAAAGGCCGAATAGTAGGGCTGCATATTGGTAGTGATGTTGACCAATTGTGAAGCGTAGGTATTGGCGGTGGGACGGGTGGATGGTGAGGTGGAAGTACGCGTCTTGGAGGTTGAGGGTGGCCATCCAGATGTTCTTCTGGAGAAGTGGCAGAATCTGCTGCAAGGACACCATGCAGAAGCGGTGGTAGCTCACAAAGCAGTTTAGCGCCCGTAGATCTAAAGTTGGTTGAACGCCTCCATCCCGCTTTGGAACGGTGAAATAGTGGGAATAGAATCCCTTGCCCTGTAAATGCAGTGGCACCGGCTCGATGGCTCCCTTCTGCAGAAGGACGAACACTTCTTCCAGGAGAGCTGGAGAAGGGGGTGTGGAGACGAAGACAGGAGTAATGGGGTTCTGACTGAATTCTATGTGGTAACCCTGGGTCAAGATGGACAGCACCCATTCGTCTGTGGTGATGAGGCGCCAGGTTTGGAGGAAGGGGGTTAGACGGGTTGGATGTGACTGGAAGACATGGGAGTCAAAAACCCTGCTTGGCGGACTTTGCCTGCTTACAGCGGGAGGGCTGTTGTCCCGATCCAAATCTAGGTTTCTGAAATGTGGGCTTCTGACCTCCAGAGGATGTACGTGGCCTCCATTGCCGGTCAGGAGATTGATGGTTTGGGGTGCGTTTTTGCCAGGGTCTAGACCAGGGACAAGGTCGGTATTGCTGTCTCGTGGATGAAGAAACGCCCAGAGCACGAGAAGCTTTTATGCTTTTATCCATATCTTGTAATGTGGTGCCTGTGGTACTATTAAACAGACCAAGGCCATTGAAGGATAGGTCCTCTACATATGACCTAGTATCTGGCTGTAGATTGGTGTAACGTAGCCAGGAATGTCTTCGGAGAGCTATGGCTGAAGCCATTGTCCTTGAGCAGGTGTCTAGGGCATGTATTAATTTGTTGTTTCGCCAGCACCATGCCCTCCTTCTGGATGCGGGCTGCCTGACACTTGTCTTCTGGAAGGTTTGCCAGAAGCTCGGAAAGTGTATTGATATCTACTCATACACGCTAAGTAGTTGGTGGTCTTCACCCCTAGCGCTCCAGTAGAGTAGAAATGTCGCCTGAATGTATCTAGCTTTCTGCTCTCCCTATCTGAGGGGGCAGAATGGGTTCTTTTCAACTTGGATGAGGAAGTTACCACCATTGAATTTGGTTGAGGATGGGCAAATAGGAATTCTGCTCCTGTTTCTTGGACTCTGTACATATGGTCCAAGCGATGTGTGGACACTGGAGCCGATGATGGTTTATCCCATGGAGCTTTAGCTGCCTGTAACAGGACCGTGGACATGGGTAGTGCTATAGCCGTCGATGTATCTAGCTGCACGACATTGAAGACGGCATCTGTAACCTGTGGTTGTGATTGTACGATTGAAAGGCCAAGGGAATGTGCCATTCTTTTCATGAGGTCTCCATAGGAGGTTAAATTCTCAGATGAAGATATAGGTTGGTCATCGGCTACTGCCTGGTTCAGCAAAGTCTGATCAGGGGAGCTGTGTACATCCGAAGCCCCCGTATCGGAATCATCCACTGAGTCAGAGGAATCGGAGTGGAGTGGTTTTGATCTGACCAGTCGGGATCTGTTGACAGTGGGTTAGGGGGACTGGGAGGACGATATTGATCCGGTCGATGTCGAGGAGGGCCATCAGATGGATGATCCGGAGGATGGGAGAGAGATGCTGAAGGCCTCGATCTATAGGGTGACCATGACCTGTGGGCAGAGTAACGATCCCAATCAGAGTAACCTGCTGGAATCAACCATGGCATGGATGCGGGTGGATAAGCCCCATACAGATAACTCACTTGGCGGTGATCCCAGGAGAAAGCCGGAGGTGGTGGGGGCAGGAAGACTCGTGGGGATCTACTCCTAGAGTAAGAGCATCTGAGAGACAGTGTAGGATCTCGTCAATTAGCCCGATCATCGATATCGAAGGGCTGATCCTCGGCAAACAGATGGGGAGGATGACGTTGAGTGCTTTTAGGGATCTGTCGATGCCGATCTGGATCGATATTGGCATGGAACTCTGAGACCATCGAAATCGATGACCGAGCAGAGGGAGAGCGATCCGTGCCCAGGGGACAACTGGGGATCTCGACATTATCGATGTCGGAGAAAGGACGCATATCGACCAGCGTGTCATGGTCTAGCTGGTGAGTCCATTAGCTGGATGGTTGGGATCGGTGGAGCGACCGGAACCTCCGATGCCAATACTGCCATTGGAGCAGGGGGCACCTTAGGGGCATTACCCGGTGCAGGACCCGCTACTTTCCCAGACTTCGCCTCCTTTAGGGCTAAGGCTCCTCTCCTTTTTGGCCGACTTGTGTTCTTTACCCGACTTCTCCTTCTTCTTCATGGGAGTGGATGCCGAAGACTGCGCCGTTGGTGCCGAACGCTTCAATGTTGACTGGATGATATCGGACGAGGACTTCGATACCGGAGCCATCGATGTTGATGGTCTTACCAGCACTTCTGGATCCATGATGGAAGCGGGATTTAGCGCTAATTCCAGTAACACCACCCGGAGACGCGCTGCTCGGTTTTTCCTAGTCTGATTTGAAAACTTGGCGCAGTGTCGACAAGACTCTGGCCGGTGTGTCTCGCCAAGACAAAAAATGCAAAGGATGTGGCCGTCGGGTGGAGTGAGCTTACTGCCGCAACCCTTGCAACGCTTGAAAAAGCCCCACTTCTTCTCCATAAAATAAGCAGACGGAGAAGAAAAAGAGGTGGGGGGAGGGGAAGCATGAAGGCCAAAGTGAGGGAAACAAAAAAACTTCCCCCTCAACTAAACAAAGTCTTTTTTTTTAAAGAAAACAACCAAAAACAAAGCTAGAAGCGAAAAATAAAGAAAACTGAGGAGAAATCTGAAGTGGCTCTGAGGAAGAATAGCTACCAATCAGACCAACGAAAGGAAGGTGCTTCCAGCGTGGCGGAAAGAAAGGAACTGGCAGGATGTCCGCACCCACCCCTCTGCGCATGCGTGGTGGGGTTCCTGCGCATGCCCAAGGTCTGGGTGCGAAAATCCGTTAAGAGCTTGCTACAATGCCGATCGATCCAGCGCATGCGCACTGTATCCCATGGGTGTGAAACACAGAGACAACGTCGAAGATCTGAAAATCACCACTCCAAGACTGAGATAATCTGATTTGGATGTTCAGAACAACAGCTAGGCCATACTATAGAAAAATAAATGGGAACAATAAAAACACACACTACTGATAACAAAGGGAGGCAACTGTGGCATCAGGAAAGATGGGGAGCAGGGTGGGCCCAAGGCCCATCCTTCACTCCAAAGATAAGGACAGTAAAGATCTAAAACAGAGGTGTCAAACTCATTTGTTACAAGGGCCGGATCTGACATAAATGTCACTTTGTTGGGTCCGGGACACATGTGCCATAAAATGTAATGCCAGGTACTGGAAATAGAAACTGTATAAAGGACAGCAGCTGGTAAGCTCCGAGTTGGTGTATCCTCAATGCAAGGCCTCCTGGGCTGGGGGGGGGGTGCAGAGGAAAACCCACACAAGCAGACCGGAGAGGCAGCAGTGCAGCGCTGGGCAGATGCTCCCATGATGCTTGACTGCTGCAGACAAGGTTGTTCTGCTGTGCTGAAGCCACGATGGAGAGGCTCCGCCCACTCCCCCCAGCACTCCCTCCCTTGCATCAGTTGCTTGCGAACCACATAAGAGCTCTGGAGAGGCTGGATACGGCCCCCGGTCCTTATGTTTGACACGCCTGATCTAAAACTTTTTGCAGCTTCTGATACAATGTTCTATGTAATAATCTACTGTTTGTATGCAATCTTTTTTCAGAAATACTGGTGCTTCCCCAGAATTACAGCCCATAGGATAAAGTGGAAAAACATCAGACTTGGATCCTAGTTTAACCCCCTTCACAGATGGTGATTACAGAAAGAAGCTTTTTATAAATGAAATAATAAGGCTGAAGGGAAAAGATTTAATACAAGAGCATAAGCAGAACACAGTAAAGCTATTGGCAGGTTGAGAAGAATCAAACTAATCCCTTGCAAAAAAAAAAAAAAAGGACATGGAACTGTATGATTATCTTACTGTCAGTATGTATCAAACTAAAATTCTTAAAGGGCTCCATACAGAAAGCAGCTTCCCAGCCAATAGGAGAAGAGAATCCCACCCCACCCATTAAAGCAGCATTAAGTGCTGCATGCAGGAAGACTGGGACAACCTGAAATTCCACACTTAAAACTTTCCTTGGCATGGCTTGCAGGTTACACAAGCTGCTCTGTACAGAGCACAGGTTGCAAAAAAGGGGGTAATTCTGGGAAAGCACCAGTATTTTTTTTTGGGGGGGGGGATCACATAAAACCAGTAGATTATGACAATGATTGTCAATGAAATTTGCTGACTAAGCTAGGGTACTTGGACTGGTGGCTTTTTAGTTCAATTTAGTGCAAAGGGGATTGGACTATCAAACTGAGTCTACCTATCACTTGCTCCTTCAAAACCTTTCAGTACATATGGCCTCTACTTAAACAAACCAACCAACCCGGGTGCTTGTCTGAAGCAAATGTTCCATGCAAAACACAGACACTATACATAAAAAGCTGGCCTGTTCTCTTGCTTGTTTTGCATTACAATATCTGCAGTGCTGCCTTCATAGTAAAATGAAACTACTGAAGGGAAAGCAAAAAACCCCAACCCTATAGGCAGCCAACAGAACAATGCAGAGAATATTAATTAAACATGTCTAGTACAAGTTGCATAGGCCCTTAATTACTGATTTAGCACATTAGCATTCTCTGGTAGCTCTAGGCAGTGCATACGGGTACAGCACATATGAGCCACAAGGGGTTAAAGGAGATGACAATAAACAGAATGCTAATAGTAGAAAAGAGCAAGAGTCCAGGAGCACCTTAAAGATGAACAAAATTTGTGGCAGGCTAGGAGCTTTCGTGAGGCACTGCTCACTTCTTCAGATCTATCTCCACAGAATGCTAACAATTCACTTGGTAACACCAGAGAGAAAGAAGTGGAGAGGTTAAGTCTCCCTTGACTTTCCTGGACTTCTTCACACATTACCAAATTCCTATAGGGAAGGCATTTCTGAAACTAGCACAGAGCACCATACATAACGTATTTTGTACCGCATGCACTCGAAAGCACACACAGGCTTTCTGCCATATGAAACGAAAATGTGTTTGGAACATTAGCACAGCTGTAGGGTCCACAGCAAGGCAGTCTCTATGTTCTGATGCATAAGGGTTTGTTTTCCCCTTTGGGAGGCCAAGAAAGCTTGATGAGGGAAGAGGAAAGGGGGGCATCTCATTCACCTTCTCCTCCCCGCAAGCAAAAATCTGGGCAGTCTGAAGAAGAAAGCTGCAGGAGCCCCACCCTGCTTTCGTAAACCGGCTGGCACACTGTCACTGCTTTGAAATTTCAACTCAGGTGTGTACATACAGCTCTGGGGGTGAGCTGGAACATACACTTTTGAAGCCCATCTCCAGTTGTTTCCCATTTTAAAATCTTCTCCCTCCAAGTAATCCTCCTCCCTTGGCAAAGTGGGTTTATGATCCTGTCAATTCAGGGTTTCCCCATTGCCTTCCACACAGAGAGGTAGGCCCCTCTCAAAAACGGACAAGCGGTTTAACCCTCCTGCCCCAGGACACAAAGCATCTCCCTTCCTCAAAACTGGATGACACTATGGGGTAGGGGTCTAAGGCAGAAAAAGATGTTTTCCTTAAACCTCAACCACCACATCTCTGCGTCTGCCCCACCTCCTCATGGATAGACCGTTTCGACATACTGCGGGAGGTGGGAATGGAGAAATTGAGTTTTATTTATACACACAGACACACACAGACACACACAGATGACTAAAGATGTCTAAAAGAGAAGAAAAGAGAAAGGACATGTATATCTACATTTATATTTAATACACATATATCCAAATATGTGTGTGTATACATATATATACATACAAACATAGTATATACATATATACATATAGTATATACATACATATATATACACACATGCATTCTTCTGTGTGTGTTATTATATTTAAATACAGGTAAATAGGGAAAGTGTGCATACATATAATTCTCTATTAATACTACTACATGTGTATATTAATATATATACACATGCTGACATACAGAAGTGGATACACAACACACATGTATATGCATATAATAAATTTTATATGCATATATATTATATACACATGCACCACACACATCTATTAATACAATATCCATGCATATTAAACCACACACCAATATTTACATAGTATATCTCATATATACATGTAGATAGACAATACACATATATATGCATGCACATACGTTTTATTATATTTTAATAATACATACACAGCACATATATCTATGTATTAATACAAATACGTGTGAATATTAACGGAAACACACACCCCTATATTTACATATTTGAAATGCACACGTAGATATATATAATCCACACAGATATGTGCAGACACACACATTCGATATACATATTACACACATAGCCCACCACCAAGAGGGCCTGCCTACAGCGTTCCCTCTGAGCTGAGTGAGTGTGAGCTTGCTCACGGTTTTTTAGCCTCTGGCAGACTGATTTTTGTCTTCGCTAAGGAAGGTATGGCTCCAGAGCAAACTCATTCAGGCAGCAGCCCAATCACCAACTCACAACTCTCATGCCGGTAGCTCACAAAAGTCGAATTTCTGCTCAGGAGACTCCACAGCTCTTAGAGGGAGCCTCGCCTGCCTATCTCTGGACGCAGCCACATCAGACACTCTCCCTGACGGGACCTTCCCTTCAGGCCTGCCCGAGGGGCACCTTCCTTGGCGTCCAACCCCCCCCCCTTTCCCCTGGTTCCGGTGCTTTTCCTCTGCCCCTGGGGTGGGGTGGGGGCGCTGAGAAAGGGGGCTCGAAACGGGGGGGGGGGTCTCCACACACTTCCCGTGGCCAGGTCTGTCGGGGTGGTGGGTCGTGGTGATCAACACCCCCCACAGGGGCAGATTAACCATGAAGCGGATTGAGCAGGTGCTTAGGGCACCAGGGCCCTTAATACACCACTGTGTATATGTATGTTATAATGTTACGAAGGCAAAACCTAATAAAATATGTTGTAAAAAAAAGGGGGGGGGCACCGCAAAGTTGGGAAAAGGGTGAAAAAAGCTTAGTCTGTACAGTCTATTGTGTTATCCTGGGGGGGGGGGGGGGAAATTTCCAAGGCGTCTCAGTGCCGAGGGGCCCCCCCCGTGAGCCTCCATCCGCCCCTGGGTATGGGGGGGCTGAGAAAGGGGAGGGGGTCTCCACACACTTCCCTGTGGCCGGGTCAGTCGGGGTGATCAGCACCCTTCCCCCCCACACACACACACACCCCACTCGCGCCTCGCCCGGCCTCCCCTCCCCTCCCCTCGGAAGACCCCCCCCCCCCCCCCGGGGG
>NW_015160916.1:166648-176372 GCF_001447785.1 Gekko japonicus
TGAGCGTTTGAATCTGCCCTAATTCCAGGCTTATGAACAAACAGCCTCACTGAAGAATCGTTTTGTTTAACCTCGCCGGGGTCAGGCAAAAGCAATCTTATACAACTGCCGTAATCTGAGATGGGAAAATGTTTCGGATTTCCCCGAGCCTCACGAGTCACAGAAACGTACTTAAGGGAACAAGAAAGTAGAAAGCCCCCGGTATTGCCTTTCTTTCTTTCTTTTTTAAAAAAAATCCTAATTCCTTCTCTCCCTGGTTTCTGAAAATGAGTACCTTGGGAAATGATGAGAAAGTGTGTCAAACTGTGAAGTGCCCCTTTTTTGACTCTGAGAACACAGGCAAAATCAACATTTGCCGAGTATCTGAGAAACTACACGTGAAGGAGGCTCTGCCTTACCTTTGCCCCGCTCACTTGTAAATCTCAGTTAAACATTTGTTACATTTTGCCCAGTGAGGCTTCTGATCGGCCAGTGGAGGTTTGATTGGCTGCGTGGATTTTTTAAAATCTTGCTTTGGTGGCAGCTTCTCACACAATGCAAGGATCTTCATTGTGTGACTGAAGGTAAGCCATGGCAGCCATTTTGTGGCTGACCGCCGCCGCCGCCCCGCTTAAAGTGGCCCGCGGGAGGAGGAGCATGCCCGGAGGCGTCGGCCGGGCAGGAGCTGGGCCAAGGGCGGCAGGAGGGGGCTCCTTGCGGCGGCCGAGCCTGCCCGAGAGGAGAGCGGACCCCCTCCCCCCTTTACTGCTGCCGGGCGCCGGCTCTCCTCCTCCCGAGCCCCGCAGCGGGTCCGGCTCTTCTCGGGCGCCCACCCCGGGCCAAGCCCGACATCGCCGGCTCCTCCTCGGCCGGCGGGCAGGACGTCCAGCCCCACCTAGGCGGGGGAGGGCATCCTCGGACGGACGCGGGAAGGGGGAGCCGGGCTCGGTGGGTCGCCCCCCTGCCTGCCTGCCGCGTGAGAGGGGGTCCCCCGCCCGGAGGTCTCTCGGCAGCGCCGGATCGGCTCGCCCCCCCCCCTTCCCTTGCAAGGAGTTTCGGGGAGGGCGACAGAAATCCCGGGCGCCGAGCCGGATCGCCCCGCACGGACTATAACAACAGCAACGGGGGGGGTGGGGGGCTTACAATAAATGAAGGATTATTTTTTCTTTTTAAAAAAAATCTTCGCGATAATGACACTAGTAATTCTCCTACAAGAGGGGTCTCTGCCCCGACTAGAGCACCTCTCGGCCAAGTACAAACGCGCCCCTATCAAGACCCTTTTGTTGCTGCCTCCATCTTCCCGGCAGCCGGGCCCGCCCTGCACGCCTCCGACCAGCTCCCCCCCCCGCAAGGGCCTGGAAGGGAGAAGGGGGGTGGGCGGCCCGCCTCTCTGCCCCCGCCCGACCCGGCGCACGCCTCCGCCCGACCCGGGAGCGACTCCGCGGCCGCCTACTCCAGCGGGCAGAAGAACCCCGGAACTGGCGTCAGCGCCGCCGCCGCCGCGCCTCACAATCCCAGCCCCGCCCCCGCGGCCTGTCAACGGACCCAATCCCTCGCGAGGCCACGCCCCCTCGTTCATAATGCATGAGGCGCCTTCGAGCTAGCTCCGCCCCCTCCCCTCTCGCCCCGCGGCCTTTCGCCTCCCCGCCGCCAAAGAGGACCGTACCATTTGCCGCCGCCGCCTCCTCCTCCGCGTCTCCCCTCCTCTCGCCTGCCTTCCGTATCAGTCCCTTCCCCAGGCAGTAGTGGTGGCTGTCTATTTTGACGGAGTGGGGGGGTGGGCGCGTCTGGAGTGCTTGATGATTTGGTTCCTAGCAAGAGAGGGGGGGGGGGGAATGGTTCCGCCCGTAAGGGGGACGCGCCGACGAACGGCGCATGCGCACTGGTGGCAGGGCTGGTCTTTCGCTTTGCGGTGTGGGCGGTCGCCTCTGTGCCGCAGGGGAAAGCGAAACTGGGGGGGGGGGCGCGTGGGGTTCCCGGAGGGCAAGAGTTAAAATGGGCGGGGCTTTCCATTGGCTGGCTGGTGAGGCTCCCCGTGCTGGTCCGAGGCGGTGCCCTCGTGCGACGGAAGACCACCTTTACCGACTCCGCCAGGCGGAACTTTGGCTGGACGGGAGTTCCTTCGCGCAGGATGCAAGGGACGGGTACGACTGGCATGGCTACAGAGTCTTGCAGAGAGAATGACTCCAGAGGGGAGCCGTGTTAGTCTGTCTCGGAGGGATGCCAGCCTCCAGGTGGGACCTGGGCAACCCCGGAGTTGTTTATAGCTCATCTGAAGACTACAGAGAGCGGCTCCTCTGCAGAAAACGGGTGCTTTGGGGGGTGGACTCTCTGGCCTTGTACCCGACTGAGGTCCCTGTCCTCCCCAGGCTACATCCCCAAATCTTCAGGAGTGCCCCAACCTGGATCTGGCAACCCTAACCAGCACCCCCAATCTCCTGCTGGTGGGCGGAAGGGGGGGACACCACATGCCGCCCTTCCCTCAGGGGGAAATTTCCCTGCCAGTGGCCAGAGTGTCTCAGCAAAAATTATTCACCTTCTACCACTTTTCCTTTGCCGCTGCACAAAGCAGTTTACAATAAACAGATTAGTTGTAAATCGTGAATATCTCTCCCAGTTGCTGTGCTTGTAGTTGGTCTCCTTAAGGCTGCAGCAGCATGACAAGCAGAGGTGTGAAAATAAGCAGGAACTGGGTGGCACCTTGAAGACTACCACTAATGGTTACTATGGGAGAGGGCTTTTTGGTTTCTTGGCACAAGTGAAGATTGCCCCACCCCATGTTGTGCAGAATGTGAGGGTTTCTGGGGTCTCCGTCTGAATTAGTTCAAGATGGCTAGAAAAGAACAAGAGCCCAGGAGCACCTTAGAGACTAACAAAATTTGTGGCTGGGCAGGAGCTTTTGTCACTGCTCACTTCTTCAGATACTCACGAAAGCCCCTACCCTAAGGTGCTACCGGACTCTTGCTCTTTTCTACTCCATCTTAATTGGCCGGATCCTGCAGATCTGTTCTATTTATGGTGGCGCCTTCGCCTCACGGAGCCTCTAATGAGAGGTGCCTTGGCGCCTGGGGAAGACGGCATCCTGAGCAAAACATCTGTAGGAATCCAGCCCATTGGCTTTAAGGGGTTGCAAGACAGATTGTTGCTGTAGAGCTGGGAGTGCTTCTTCTGCCTTTGAACAGCGCTTATGACACCCTGGGAAGAAACAGCAAACATTTAGTTAGAGTGCTTCACATAATTGAGGCTACAAATATTGTAGTCATGGCAAGGTGCATCTTTGGCAGTTCCTGATGAAAATCAGCTGCAGAATACAAAGGTAACAGCGCTAGAGAGAATTCAGTGCTGTTGTCATGTTACCATTTCTGAATGAGGGGTAACCCGAACTATCATCAGAAGAGGACCTTTTAATGACACTGTTTTTTAAAGGTAACTTTTGTTAGCCTGTCTATGATGGCATTATGATTTATGGCAATTACATGCACTAGCCTAGCATGCGAGAACAATTTATACGCTGTTGTCTTGGTAACAACAGACTGTAGTGTTAATACTGATATGCCTTACACAGAAAGCTAATTTTTATGTGTATATTTTTGGGGCAGAATTGGATAACTGAATTTTATGATAACCTCGTCTTCCAAAAATATCTCTACTGTAAAGGCTTTGTTTGCATAGCACCACTAAAATTTAAAAAAAGAAATGAATGGGTAGGTGAAGGAATTTCATATAAACATATGAAACTGCCTTATGTTCATCAAGCCACTGGTCCACCACGTGGACACCCCCTAATATTTACTCGTTTCAGTACGTTAATTTTTCATGCAAGCAAAGTGACGCTCAAAATCTTACAACAAAGACTGTTACCATGTATGGAATGAGAAATGCCAGATGTCCAAGCTGGATTCAGAAAAGGAAGAGGCACTTGAGATCATATTGCACATTTATGTTGCTTACTGGAACATATGAGAGGATTTCATAAGAAAATCAGCTTGTGTTTAATAGATTACAGCAAAGCTTTTGACTGTGTTCATCATGAAAAGCTATGGATGGTTTTAAAAGATGTGTGTGCCACATCTGATTGTTTTGATGCACAACCTGAACAAGAGACTAATGTTAGGATAGAATGTGGAGAAGCAGAATGGTTTCCAATTGGCAAAGGTGTTAAACACTGATATATTTTATTTCCTATCTCATTGATGTGTATGCAGAACATATAAGGAAAGCTGATTTAGATGAAGGTGGAGTGACAATTGGTGGGAGGAACATTAACAATTTGAGATATGCAGATGACACCACGTTACTGACAGAAAACAGTGAAGACTTGAAATGACTCCTGATAAAGGTTAAAGGAGAAAGTACCAAGGCAAGATTACAGCTGAACATCAAGAGACAAAAGTAATGACCACTGAGGAATTACACAACTTTGAGGATGACAGTGAAGAAATTGAATTGTTAAAGATTTTCCATTGGCTCCATCATCAACCAAAAGGGAGACTGCAACCAAGAAATCAGAAGGAGACTGAGATCAGGAAAGGCAGCCATGAAGGAGATAGAAAAGACCCTTAAGCGTAAGGATGTGTCACTGACAACTAAGATAAAGATAATTCATGCCACGGTAATAAAGTTGATACGTTTGAAATGTGGTGTTGGAGGAGGGTTTTTAGGATATGATGGACCACCAAAAAACAAATTAAGTGGGTTCAAATTTAAATGAAGCCTGAACTTTCCTTAGAAGCTAAAATGACTAAAGTGAGGCTATCATTATTGGGTCTCATGAGAAGACGAGCGTCACTGTAAGATACAGTAATCCAAGAAAAATGTGCAGGCAGCAGGAAAAGAGGAAGATCAAAGATGAGATGGATTGACTCAATCGAAGCCACAGCTTTGTTTGCAAGACCTGTGCAAGGCTGTTAACGACAGGACATTTTGGAGGTTATTAATTCACAGTTTTGCAATAGCTAAGAAGTGACTTGATAGCATTTAACACACACATCCAATGATTCCTAACACAGCACCTATGGTGCATTTCTTGGCCCCTGCTCTCTTATTGAGTACTGGGGATAAAATTCAAAGGGTCTTGAGTGGAACAGGAAAAACAGGAGTTTTGGCTCACTTCCTGCCAGCTAATTGACTGGCAAAGCACTAAATTCATTCTGGGAAGGGGCATCTCAGGCTTGTGCCTTTGGCTTGATCTGAGACAAAGTACCTGGGCTTGGCAGCCTTATCCTGTGGCCAATGCTCCCTCTAAGCTGTGGAGTCTTGTGAGCAAGAGTTCTGCTTTGTGAGCCACTGGCATTAAAGTTGTGAGCAAGCAATTTGGCTCCTGCATAAATTAGTTTGCTCTGGAGCCATCCTTCCTGAGCTAACACAAAAATCTGTGAGCCGAAGGCTAAAAAACTGAGTTAGCTCACACTAACTCAGCTTAAAGGGAACACTGCCTGTGGCTTTGCGGGGAGCAAATACTCCCCTTTCTTCACAACCGTACCTCTTCCCCACAGCAAAAAGCCAGTCCTTTCTTCCCCTCCCCTGGAGCAGGGGGTGCTTCAGGGGAGCCCAGGTGGCAGGAAGCCTTTGTATCTGCAACAGACTTGGAGTCCAGTCAGAATCACCTGCATCCATTGCAGAAGCATGCTTGACCTGGAAAACCTCCCAGTGCAGGGTTGCCAGCTGTGGGTTGGGAAATCCTTGGTGATTTGGGGGGTGGAGCCTGGGGAAGGCGGAGTTTGGGGAGGGGAGGGACCACAGCCAGGTACAATGCTATATACAGGTTGTATAAGAGGGTGAGGGGTTTTTTTGTAATTTCAAATAGAATTTTGTGTATAATCCTTAAAAATCACCGTGTTTTCCAGATAAGGTATGATGCCATAGCAGCCGTTTCCTGCAGGGGGGTTGACCTCTGGAGTCTGGATCAGTTGTAATTCTGGGAGATCTCCAGACCTCAGCGGGAGGAGAGCAACCCCACGGCAGTGTTTTTTGGGACTTCTTGTGGTTGGTCTTAACTGCCATGGCAGGCATGCTGTGACCCATGGACACTAGCCCTGTCGTGCCTGGGCCTACCCCTAGCGGTAGCCGTTTTAGGAACCTTTCAAAAATTCCCAGATGTCCTCGGGTTCAGCCACGTAGGGCCTCCTGATGTAGTCTGACACCCATGGAAAGCTGCTACTTGTCTTCCTAAAATACACCTCTGAAGTCCTTATCTCTGGACCAAGCAGATCATAATGGTGGCAGAAAGGGTTGCCAACTCTGGATTGGGAAACTACCGGAGATTTGGGGGCAGAGCCTTGGGAGGGTGAGGTTTTGGGGAGGAGAGGGACTTCAGCAGAGTGTAATGCCAGAGAGTCCACCCTCCAAAGCCGCCATTTTCTCTAGGGGAACGGATCTGTGAAGTCTCAAAATCAGTTATAATTCCAGGAGTCCACCCCTCTCCTGGAGGTTGGCAACTGTGGGGGCAGGCTATGTTGTCAGGGGTCATTTCCTAGCAAAAGAGGTGCAGGAGCTCATTTGCATAACTTATTTGCATATGAGTCATGAAAATGAGTTTAAAAGCAGAGAGGCTGGGGGGGGGGGGGCGCGATGTCTGCCTCCCTGCACTCCCCGTCCCAGCCAGCCCACCGCGGAGACGGGGAGTGCAGGCTGGCTAGAGATGGGGAGCGCAGGGAGGCAGTCATGCCTGGGTTCCCTGCCTGATCTTCTCCAGGTGCCCCGCAGCCTCGGCAGGAAATGACCCCTGGACTCTTTGTAGACTGGGGGGTGGTGGGGAGGTAGGTGTGGCCTGAGCATGCAGAAGGAGAGCTGGAGGCTCCCCAACCCACTTCTGAGAGCTGTTCTCCCCCCACACTGCTACTCTGTGGTGGGAAGTAAACCCCCATGGGATAGAAATAAACCACAGAACCACAGAATAAATAAACCACAGAATCCCCATGGGATAGAAATAAACCACAGAAGTGGATAGAGGGTATCACTTTCTCATATCCTGCAAATTGAATTTCACCCCCTGGCCTTCGTAGGGATTCTGCAGAACCTTCATTGGGTCCTTGACTGGCATGTCCACAATGCTGTTTAGGTTAAAAAAATATATTTCTGAGGTCAGAATGTCTGCAGGGCAAAAGATATGGCCGGCAGTTGCTTGGGGTGAGACACTAAGGAGGCGGCCTCGGTCCCTGGGCCTGGGCTGCCTCCAGCACGTAGCCAGAAGCAAAGGGAGGAGAAAGATCTTGAACTGGCCCTGCTTACAGACTCTCCCACTTAACCCAATTTTAGCAGTGGATAAGAAGAAGAGCAACAGCAAAACACCTGGACCTTTGTTTCAGGCAGACGTGATTGATCATCCCTTTATATTTTCTTGCAGCCAGTCCTGTGTGCAGCAGTTTGCATTGCGGGGGGGGGGGGTATCCTTTCCATTGTGCAGGGCAGTCTTTTGAATAATTAACACTTAGGCGGGGCGGGGGGGGGGGGGGAACCCTGGATGAAATCAGAGGGGGTGGCCAATTGACAAGATTGAAGATGTTTCTGTTATAAAAACCAGTGTGTTTTCCTCAGACTACTATGCTGCAGGCGCTGTGTAATCTGGCAGCTCCCCCATTTTGTGGGCATTCTAGACAAATCAGGATTCCATCATGGAGTGCTCGTTTGTGTAGCAGGCAGGCGTACTCCTCCAGCCGTGGCCAATTTATGTGAAAATTGTGTTTCTCAAGATTTTCTCAGGTCATATTGAATAGGATTGTGTTGTTGTTTTTTTACAAAATGGGACAACTGTGTACCACAGGGGGAAAAAAACACATTTTAAAAGCATTTTAAAAGGCTTTTTATTTGGTATGAAGAAAGCGTGCTGGTGGGAAAGTTGGAACAAGCTATCAGCTTGAGTGTTAGAATCCTTCGCTGGAAGATTTCATGCATTTACACGGAGATAACACTTTTGTGGGTTCTCTCTTCCATAACTAGCAAGTGAAAGAATGGCCTCATTTATAGTGGGATGCTTAGTAATGATTTAAATGTGGGTAAGAGGAACATGATGTGCTGGGTGTAGGACAATAGGATCTTTCTGAAACCGGACACATGAAGAGAATGAGCCCTGTGCAGATAACAAGAAAGCTGGGAATAGTCAATGGGGGGGGGGGGAACGACACCAGCTGGGTGGTACCACCTTGTTTTGCAATAATACCCTGGCGGCCAGTTTACTATCACTGGGAAGGGGAAAACTATGGCAGAGCAGCAGAATAGGACAGTCTGGTCCACCACACCCAATGTCTCCTGCCAACCATGCATGCCAACCAACTGGGGACTTGATAAACCTCAAGTATTCCTTCCTTCCTAGAACTGCAAGACATGGGGGTAGTCTATTATGTCTAGCAGTACACAGGTCGTGGATTATGTTCAGCATGATGAGTCACAAGATGATCAGGCTTGTTACGGTGGAGACCTTAAAGTTAGCTGCCAGCCAAGGCTGATGTAGGGATATAGCCTACCGAGGATTATAATTTGCCCACTTCTAATGGGGGATCCACAAGCACTCACCGTTCCATCACCATGGAAGTTTGTGGTGGAATAACAACTAAGGAGGCCAGAAAGGATGTAATTTTCTGACCCAGAAAGGATGTAATTTTCGGGTTACGCTCAATCCCCTGTATCTGTGGTTTTTACCATAGATATTGGGGGGGGAATTCCTAGATCATCGCGAAGTTACATCACTTATGGGTGAGATATGACCCCCTCCGCCAGGCCTTGACTCAGAAGTCTCCTGGGGTTGCAAGCGGAGGCCTGGCACCCCCAGGCTTACCATTCTTGAGCTGGGGAACATGGCCAGAGAGCAGCTTCAAGGTTCTCATTCCTAACAATCAGGGCATTGTGTCTCATGGACCTTGGGATTTGCCCTCTGGCACAAGGATCCCCTGAGGAACTGGGGGGGGGGGGAGGACCTCTCGGGAAATGACAAAAGATTGGCTTTGACCTCACAAGACAAAAAAACCATGGTGTTAAAGAGGAAGGAGGTTATGGAAGGTGCTGCAACTCTGCTGCTAGACTGGAGGAGCCCTGTGTTACATTAAAGACAAATCTATTGCTGGAGAAGTCTTCTCAGTTCTGCCGTGTGTGATGACATGGTCTCTGGTACATCCTTCCTCCTGGTGGTTCAGAGCAGCATACAGGCCCCCTCCTCCTCCTTCACAACAGCCATGTAAGGTAAGTTGTTGAGAACAAATCTTCCCTCAGCCCAGAGCGTTATGGATGAGCAGGGAGTCTCCCAGTCAAAGTTCAGGACATTAGCTAGTATGCCACTGCTTCACTGCTGCTTCCAAACGCTAGGGCTGAAAATGTATTTGCATTGCATATTAATTGTCTGCCCTTCCCCTAAAAATAGAGTCCCGTTATGTGCTACAAAGTATACAACCCAAATCCTTCAACAACCATTAAATGGGCAGGGATAGATTAGTGAAATAAAGCTTTAATTGATTAGCCAGTAAGGGCAAGGTAACGGCGTCCTCTTTTGATGTTCAGAGCTATTTTAGTTCTCGCCTGTCATAAAATAGGAAGGGCTTTCTTCCAGCACACAACTGGTCATTAACCTGCATTTATCTTACACTTTTCCTTAATGTCATGAAAACACATCTTGAAGTTTTGGCACATACAAATTGATTTTTAAAAAACTTGGTAAAGTGGTCAGCTAAAAATTCTTCGTCTACCAAACAGTGTTGCTGGAAGTGGCAGCTGTGGTGTGGGCCAGCCCTTCACGTAGGGGGGAGCAAAGCCCGGG
>NW_015160916.1:176395-179751 GCF_001447785.1 Gekko japonicus
AAAAAGCATCCGAAGCTGCTGCTGAAAATTGGGCAATTTTCTGAAATTAAACCAATCTTCTGCATCAGCTGGTGATGTTTTTCCTTCTGTTTCTTCAGTAGCTTGGTGCGCCACTCTCATTTCTGAGTGAGAAAACCTGCACGTGCACTGACTCCCTCTTATTTAAGACCTTGTTATCCTGTCTTGCTTCCAGAGAGCCAGTTTGGTGTAGTGGTTAAATGCACAGATTCTAATCTGGGAGAACCGGGTTTGATTCGCCACTCCTCCACTTGCATCTGGCTGGATGACCTTGGGCAAGCCATAGTTCTGATAAGAGCTGTTCCTGAAAAACAGCAGTTTCTGTCAAGAGCTCTCTCAGCCCCACCCACCTCACAGGGTGTCTGTTGTGGAGAGGGTAAACGAGTTTGTAAGCCGCTCTGAGACTCCGAGTGAAGGGCGGGGTATAAATCCAATCTCCTCCTCCTCCTCCTTCCATCCTGAAAATGGGCTACCCAGGAGGCCTCCTATCTTGGGCCTGGCCTAGGGTTACCAAACTCCAGGTGGGGCCATCTCCATACTATAGAGATCAGTTCCTTTGAAGGAAACAGCAGCTTCAGAGGTTGGACACTATAGCCTACAGTGGAGTCTAGGAGAAACTGAAGTCCTAGGATGACATCCCATCCTCATTGAGCTCTCTCCTGTCCCCAGTTCTGCACTCCGGATATGCTGTACCCAGAACCTGTTAAATAGCATTGGGGACAACACCGCTCCCTGAGGCACCCCACAATCAAGGGAGTACCTATGGGATCGCTGGTCCCCGACGGCCACCCTTTGTCCCTGACCTTGTAGGAAAGAGGCAAACCATTGAAGGGCAAGCCCCTGAATCCCCACGTTGGCGAGGTGGTGAGTCAGCAGCTGATGGTCGACTGTATCGAACACGGCCGACAGATCTAGCAACAGCAGTGCCGCCACACCTCCTCGATCCAGATGCCTTCGGAGATCGTCAGTCAGGGCAACCAAAGCCGTCTCAGTCCCATGACCAGGGCGAAAACTGGACTGAAAGGGATGTAAGACTGAAGTGTCCTCCAGAAAGCTCTGTAGCTGTAACACCACCACCCTCTCAATAAGTTTGCCCAAATAGGGCAAATTGGACACCGGCCGATAGCCAATTCGGCTGGGTCCAAACTAACATTTTTATATATATATTCTAAGAATACATTTCCACTATAGATAACCATGCATGGTGTTTGAAATTATAAGATAATGAGTTAGCCAAGAATATGCACTCTTATGGAGTGGGACAGTTAGCCATTATCAGGAGATGATGGAAAAATCCTATAAATACAGGAAACTGAATTGATCAAAAGCTTTTTAGAAGGAGCTTTTTGCCTGCGATTTGTTCCTTTTGGGGTAAGAAACTTTTATGGATTTGTGTAATTGCTCTCCTTTAATTATCTATGTAACAATGATGCATGGTATGATATTTTATGGATTTCGTCTATCTTAAGCACACAATAGTTGTGCTTTAAATAAAAAGCCACATGAGACATGAACGCCGCAGCTAACCTCTGCGCGGTAGGCAGTGAAGGGAAAGGAACAAAATGGGCTTGCTTAGAAAACAGATCAACCACCACCCAAATAACAGTGTTCCCCTTGCTCACAGGGAGATCAGTGATAAAGTCCATAGAGACCACTTCCCACGGTCTGGAAGGAGTAGGCAAAGGATGCAAAAGTCCAGGAGGTTTTCCCCCCCTTGGCTTGGTTAATGCGCAGGTCTGACAGGTGCGTACAAAGTCCAACATATCCTTGCGCATGTGGGGCCACCAAAATTGCCTGCGGAGGAGTTGAAGCGATTTAACAAAGTTCCAATGGCCCGCCAGCTTGGAACCGTGGGCAGACTCCATCACTTCCCTCCGGAGGGAAGTAGGGACAAACAGTTTATCACCAGAGTAAATCAAGCCCTCAGGGCTGCGGATACAGTCAGGCAATCCCAAAATATAATCATCATCCTCTTTGGAGAAAGCAGAGATATACTTGTGGACCCACGCCCCCCCCACCGCAGGGAGCGGGGAGAGCGGAGAAATGTCCGGCCGGGAAGTGGCGCGCGCTTGCGCGCGAGTGACCACGGCTCCCCCCAAATGGGAGGGAGAGAAAACAGAGTCCATGATGACCTCACGCTGGCTGTCATGTTGTGGGAGGCGTGAGAGCGCGTCAGCCAGGGAGTTGGCCGCCCCCGGGAAATGGCGAAGAGTGAACCGAAACTTAGCGAAGAAATCAGCCCATCGAAGTTGCTTTGCATTGAGAGAACGGGGCGACTTCAGCATCTCCAGATTTTTATGATCAGTCCAAACCTCAAAAGGAAGCTGGGCCCCCTCCAACCACTGTCTCCAAGACGAGAGGGCAAGCCGGATAGCTGACGCCTCCTTTTCCCATATCCCCCAGTTACGTTCAGCATCAGAGAACTTTCTGGACACAAAAGCGAGGGGGTGCAGACGGCCGTCGTCACCTTCCTGCAAAATCGCAGCCCCCATAGCCACATCAGAAGCATCGGTTTGCACAATGAATTTTTTAGTTTCATCCGGCCGTGCCAAGACCGGCTCCGAAGTGAACATCCGCTTTAAATTGTCAAAAGCCTCCGCGCAAGCAGGAGACCATTTGAGCGGGGCACCAGGTTTCGTGGCGTCAAAACCCTTCCCCTTGGTTTTCAATAAATCAGTTAGTGGTAGCGCAATCTGGGCGAAGTTATTGATGAAATTTCTGTAAAAATTGGCAAAACCGAGGAACATTTGCAGTTGGCGCCGGGTTTGGGGGGGTTCCCAGTCTAGCACAGCTTGTATTTTAGCTGGATCCATCTCCACCCGCCCCTCAGAAATGCGGTAGCCCAAGAAATCAATGCAGGGTTTGTGAAACTCACATTTAGACAATTTGGCGAACAGTTTGTGCTTGTGTAACTGGCTGAGGACCTTGCGCACCAATTTAATATGAGAAGGAAGGTCCTGTGAATACAGCAACACATCATCAAGGTAAAGAACCACCCCTTTGAACAGAAAGTCATGAAGGACCTCATTAATGAGGTTCATGAAGACCCCCGGAGCCCCTTGAAGACCGAAGGGCATAACCAGATATTCAAACTGCCCCAAAGGTGTGTTAAACGCAGTCTTGCTTTCATCCCCCTCCCTGATGCGCACCCGGAAATATGCGTCCCGCAAGTCAAGCTTAGAGAAGATCTTGCCTTTAGCGGCCTCAGCCACCAAATCCTTGATGAGCGGGAGAGGGTAGGCGTTGGAAAGAGACACAGCATTCAAACCCCGATAATCCGTGCATAACCGAAGCCCCCCATCCTTCTTCTTCCGGAAAAGCACAGGAGCCGCAAAAGG
>NW_015160916.1:179766-179891 GCF_001447785.1 Gekko japonicus
GCCCCATCGCGTAAATTTTCCCTTTAGGCAGTTTACAGTCAGGCAAAAGTTCAATAGCACAGTCCGTGGGGCGGTGGGGCGGCAGCTCGTTTGCCTCCTCCTCTCCAAAAACTTCAGCCAAGTCT
>NW_015160916.1:182111-189518 GCF_001447785.1 Gekko japonicus
GGCAGGCAGTCGGGGAATCGCTCCCCCCACAGCACCTTCCCCTGGTGCGGTAGTCGTCACAATCAAAGGTGCGGAGGTAGTGGGGACCGATCCTGTGTCCCCCTCCGTGGTAGGTAGGTATCCCTCAGACCCGCTCATGGTCTCGCCAGAATCGGGACGATAGGAGAAAAAAAAAAAATCTAACAATATGTTGGATCCCCAAGCATCGAGAATAAATCCACGTTTCAAAGAAAGTAAAGTTTATTTCAAAGCATTGGAAAGATACTCAAACACGTTCTTTGTTAGAACTGAACACAAGCAGTTAGGGCAGACATGATAAAGGGATTCAAGTTAGAAACACAACCAATGGATAACGTTCCCGCTGGCGGGCAGGAGAAAACGGTTGCCTGCTCCAGTCTTGGGAACCAGGCGAACGGTAGACAAAACACAGGTGCAGTTCACAGGCTTGATAAGTAAGAAGCTAACAGCGAAGCATACTCTCCCCCTCACATCCTCCAGTTGTTTTACTTTGGCATTACAGCATAGAAAACACAGGGGTCAGCTGGCAGGGACAGGGATCACATATGTACAATCAGAAGTTACACAGAACACCATGGCAGCTTGCTGACAGGTGCCTCAGGGGGCAGTGCTGTCCCTGATATTGTTTAACATCTACATGTGCCCCCTTGCCCAGATTGGCCGAAGGTATGGGCTTGGGTGTCATCAATATGCGGATGACACCCAGCTCTATCTGATGCTGGGTGGCCTGTCAAGCTCTGACCCAGATGACCTCCAAGGGGCACTGCAAACTGTTGCTGGTTGGCTCAGACTGAGTCGGCTGAAACTAAACCTGGTGAAGACGGAGGTCCTGGGCGTAGGTTGGGCCGGTTCAGGGTCGGAACTCCCTCCCCTGACCTTCGATGGGGCGCCTTTGGTGCCAGTATCAGGGGTTAGGAGTTTGGGAGTGCTCTTGGAGGAGGCCCAGGTAGCAGCCACTGCCAAGTCGGCCTTTTATCATTTTCGGCTGGCATGGCAGCTGGTTCCCTTCCTTGGCCGTGATGACCTGGCTACAGCGATCCATGGGATGGTTACCTCAAAGCTGGACTACTGTAACGCTCTCTACTTGGGGCTGCCTTTGTTGCAAATACGGAAGCTGCAGCTAGTGCAGAATGCAGCAGCCAGGCTGTTGACGGGTCTCCCTACGTGGGGCCACATCTGGCCTGTGCTGAAGGCGCTGCACTGGCTGCCAATAGCGTACCGGATCCACTTCAAAGTGCTTTAAAGCCCTTTATGGTCAGGGTCTGGCATACCTAAGGGACAGCCTTTCCCCATATGTTTCCCCAAGGGCACTACGGTCGGGGGGGGGGGGCAACATCTTTTGACTACCCCAGGCCTCAGGGACGTCAAATTTACTGAGACTAGGGCCAGGGCCTTTTCAGTGGCGGCTCCTACCTGGTGAAATGAGATCCCAGAGGAGATCCGGGCCCAGCGGGATCTTGCGCAGTTCCACAGGGCCTGCAAGACAGAGCTCTTCCGCCAGGCTTCCGAGTAGGAGCCACCGCTGCTACTGTTCCATCAATGCACCGTCGCCGGAAATTGGCAGAGATACCATCAGGGTGCAAGCAGGCCCTGGGAAGAAGACTGGCTATCTGCCACTTTGGAACTTTTGTCATTGGTCCAGATCCACCCTACCGGAACCCATCTTGGAACTGGGAAATCAGAGCACCAGCACTTTGTTGTACTATTGTTATGTTTTTATCTTGTTTTAATTGTTTTAATTATGGCTTTTGCCCCAATTGTTAGCCGCCCTGAGCCTTAGGGGAGGGCGGGATATAAATCGAATTACAAAATAAATAAATAAATGGAGGTTGGGGGTCCTGGGCTGGGAAGTCAGGGGGCCTGGCCCCGGGATGCCACACTGTAGCTACGGGCCTGCCCAAAGTTTCTTAAGTGCACACCTATATTTGAATCAGGCCTGACCAGAGTTATCCGGAACAGCCGGCAAGATGACTAGAACAGGGGTCTCCAATGTGGTGCTTACAAAGACCATGGTGCCCACACCTCTCTTGGTGCTCACCAAGTGCTTTTAGAAAGTAGGTGGGGCTCTTGACCACCACAGGAGGTGGCGGTGGCTACAAGCATGGACGGCTTCAAGAGGGAATTAGATAAGCATATGGAGCAGAGGTCCATCAGTGGCTATTAGCCACAAGGTATAGATAGGAACTCTCAGGCTGGGGCAAGGGATGCTCTGTATTCTTGGTGCTTGGGGGGAGGGCAACAGTGGGAGGGCTTCTAGTGTCCTGGCCCCACTGGTGGACCTCCTGATGGCATTTTTGGCCTCTGTGTGACAGAGTGTTGGACTGGATGGGCCTTTGGCTTCTCTTATGTTCTTATGTTCCCCTTTCGCTGGACAGGGTTCCTCAGCAGGTTCCTGGCTGCTCTTTTCTCTCACAGAGCACCTCATCACAGAACCTGCACACACATCAGTTAGGAATGACGGGCCGAGAACAGGATGTTTATTTGTACCATTAAAATAAACTTTCTTCCCACAAAACTTAACCAAAAAGCTAAATAGAATCCTGCCTAAGCTGATGTTTCTTTCCAGAGTCACAAAATCCCCCCTGTCTGAAGGACAGAAGTTTCTCTTCACCCTTCTTAAGGCTGAGGGTGGCTCAGCCCCACCCATCCGGTGGAGTTCCGTGGGCTCTGATTGGCTATTGCTTGGGTTTGCATGAGGCCTCAACCGAAAGGATTGGTTCAGAGCCCTGAAGAAGAGGTGGGGCTTTTAAGGATGTTTGCCACAATATGAATTAAGCCAGAATTCTGAAAATCTGCCTTACATATATTTCACATTGATCCAGCTTTCCAGCAGAAGCAAGTTCTTCAAGTGGAGGAGGGAGCGAGGGTAAAAAAAGGGGATCTGCTGCTTTTATTTTTATTTTTTTTAAAAAAGCACATGGAAGTACCACCTGTATCAACACACCAGCGCTTGTGTCTCTTTCTCTCTGGAAGCCAGTGATTTGCAAGCCTTTTGTTCCTTATCTCGAGTCCTTCACAGCACAGCACATGACGCCAAGGTTATTTGGTCTGATAGAAATTTATGATAAGAGGACTTGGGATTTCCCCCCCTCCCATGTCAATTAAGATTTTCTCAGGGATAAATAACCTTCTTTTCTTCTTTCTTTCTTTCATTTTTTTTAAAGCACTTTAAAGTCCTGGGTGTGCTTTGCTAGCAAAGGTTCAGAAAGCCTGCTCTGTTGAAAAAAATTCTAAGGGGCGAAATGGAGGGCCCAGAATACCCAAAGCAGAGCCCTCCATGTGGAAGGCCACACCCTGGTGGAGGAGGAGAGCAGTTCGGGGCCTTGAGAATGGTGATGGGGGGAGGCCCCACCACCACCCAGCAGGCAGATGAGAGGGGAAGCCAAGGGCTCCGTGTTACTTTAGTATTTCTAACTATATGTGTCTTCCCATTCTTAGGGTTGCCAGCTCTGGGTTGGGAAATGCATGGAGATTTAGAGGGTGCATCCTGGAGAAGGTGGGGTTTGGGGAGGGGAGGGGCCTCAGCATGGTACAATGCCACAGAGTCCACCCTCCAAAGCAGCTGTTTTCTCCAGGGGAGCTGATCTCTGTCTGCTGGAGATCAGCTGTAAAAGCAGGAGATCTCCAGGCCCCACCTGGAGGCTGGCAACCCTATAAGCAGGGTTGTCCCTGGCTTGTACTTGGACAGGCGACATCAGCTCGGAACCTTCCCTAGCAAGCCAGGCTGTGCCAGAGCTCCCAAGTAGAACAACAAGAAGGGGCTCCAAGAAGCAGCAAACACAATGACCGGCCTGATTGCATTTTATTTCTTGAGAACAGTTTTAACCGCAGCTTTCTACCAGTACTGGTATCCAAGGCAGTTTGCAAAAAGGTATAAAATGTCTGAAGTTCATAAAACACCTGACAACCTTCCCCTGCAGTGCACCTGGAGAAGATCGGGCAGGGAACCCAGGCATTTAAATCCCCCCCTCCCTGAGTCTCTCTGTGGGCGGGCCAGGAAAGGCAGGGGGCGGGGCCTGGGCTCCTTACTGCTGGAGCACCTCTCCGGGGTGCTCCAGCAGGAAATGACCCCTTCCCATCAGAGGATACATCTAGTCTAGGAGTCCCCAATCTTTTCGACCCTACAGGCACTTTTGGAATTCTGACACACTGTGGTGGGCACCTTTACGTACTGCTGGAGCCTGAGTCTGAGTGAAGGCTCCAAAGGCCTTCAAGGCTATCGGTTGTGTTGCCGGTAATGGCCAATCATATATTTGTCGCTTTATAATCCAATAGCTGTACTGTAAATAGTTATTTTGTATATGGTTCATGCAAATGAAGGATCCTAGCCGCCTGCTTTGTATGGGTTGTTGTTAAAGGTGGGTGTGGTTTCTGCAGGTATAAATTGGCTCCTGCTGAGCCGGTGAGTTCAGGCTGGTTCGGAAGTTCAATAAAGAAGCATGTCATTATGAAAGAGCTGCCTCGTCTCAGTATTTAATGGGCACAGCCACAAAATGGCTGCTGTAGAAAGCAGAGTAGGGTGGCCAAATCTGAAAGACAAGCCGGCAAGGGACTTACCAGGATGCTCTGGGAGAGGGGAGGGAAGAAGCACACCGTGCCTACGTCACATCAGGGACACTGGGGGCAAGGTGCCTATGTCACCCGGAAGTGACGTAGGCACATGTGGGGATGACACTCTGTTTTTTTGGGCAAAACTCTATGGTTTGAAGCTAATTTTACCATAGAGTTTTGCCCAAAAAAGCAGAGCGTTGCCCCCTGACATCACTGAGATGCCTACATTACTTCCGGATGACTTAGGGACATTGCGCTTGGGGTGGTAACTCCCCTGCTGGCCAGCACTGGAGGGAGCGCCAGAAACCAAGGAATCCCCTGCGTGCCAGGGGGACCTGGCAACCCTAAGGCTGAGCCGGCTACAAAAGGGTTGTTGTGCCTTAAAAACGGGCACAGCCAATCAAATCTTGGGTGGCCAATCAGAAGCCCCCCGGCCTTGACCTTTTTCTAAAGGCCCTTGGCAGGTGCTAGGAAAGGTGTTGGCAGGCACCATGTCACTCACAGGCTTCACGTTGGGGACCCTCAATCTAGTCTGTTATGTTTTGTTACTGAGCCTGAGCTTCAAGCCAGGCTTCATAGTCTGCAAGGATCCTAAGGTCTTCCTTTTGGTTGGCTGTTAGCAGTGTAGCAGGCCAATCAGGAGATGACACGGTTGTGGAGGGAATTACTGTTATTGGTTCTCAATATGAAGAGGTATTTGTATTGAATGCAGCTAATGCCCGAGCCTTGTGTTAGATACCATTGCTTGCTAGGATTATGTAGCAGACCAATCAGGGAAGACTAGAGTGAAGCACGAAATGCAAATAAGGTATTCTGTAGTGTTTATTATTGGTTATTGCTGTTTGAGGAGGTGTGGTTTTGACTTCTTTTGACTGTATATAAGTGGGGTGTGTTGCTGGGCTGGTGGTGGTTGTGTTCTGAGCTGAATAAAAGAAATCCCTGCTTTGAGAAAGAGCTGCCTCAAGGCCAGTTTATAATATACGTAGTCATTGGGGATGAATTCCTGCATGACTATCCCCTCTACCTAATACAACGCCACCACCCTTTGAATGAATCTTTTGACGTTCGAAATTTTCTTTTTTTTCTGTTTTGTTACCTTCCCTCCAGTATTTTCTTCCCTCCCAACCCAAAAGTAAGGTGACCGTACTGATCCTCTCCACATCCTGTATTTGTGAACACAATATTTTGGTCCCGGCATTCAGCTTGGACCAGAATGGTCCTCGTCTAGAAAGAGCCCATAATGCCTCAGCCAGTCTCAATCAAGCAGCAGCATCCTGCTGCTGCTTGATTGAGACTGGCTGAGGCATTATGGGCTCTTTCTAGACGAGGACCAGCATCCGAGATTTCTTTTTTAAATTTCCAACTGGGGGACTAGTTTTTGTGTGTCGAACAAGAACTCTGAAAGCTACTGCACAGTAACATGATCAGTTGCTGATTTTATCAGTCTGAAGGTTAGAACAACAGACCTTGAGAGGTACAAACTCCTCTTTTCCCCCAGTATCAGTCCAAGGCAGGGCCCCTGCCTCCTAATTTTGAGCCTCCTTTTACAATTGTGGTTTGGAGCCCAAGCTAGGCTTGCCAACCTCCAGGCGGGGCCTGGCGATCTCCCGGAATTACAGCAGAAATCCAGACAAATTGGTTTTCTTCGAGAAAATAACAGCTGTGGGGGGTGGGCTCCTGTTATGTAGTGGGTAGCCGCATGGATGAACGACAGACAACGACGTGGTGCATAGCACACAACAAGACATGCGGATCAACGGCCGGCAGGCCAACTATATACACACCTGGGGACCGCCCCTGGTCACCATTGGTGGGTTCAAATCTCCCGCCACGGATCCCATTGGTTCCCCAGTGGAGGGACTAGGATCCTAGTCCCCATTGTTGTTTCAGCCTGAAGCTTGGGCATGTGCGCTGACCTCCGGTGGCGGTCAGCGGACACTACACCCCTCCCCCCATAGTCCGGACCTTGCCCTAAGAAACATAGTCTTTCAGGTACGCTGGGGGCTGTCGTACCCTTGCTGAGCGTCTGGGTCCCTGTGCTGGGGCCTCGGGAGGCCTGACCTCCGGAGCGGGCGTTAAAGGTGGCGCCGGGGCTTCCGCGGCTGCAGGTTCTGGCTCAGGGGGCCTCTCTTCTGTAGACGGGGGCTGGGTGCCCCGAAGTGAGTTCTCTGGTGCGTGCGGGGTGATATCCGGGGCCTCCGGGGAGTCCTCCTCTGGTTCTGTCTGCTGTCTTGGTCCCTCTGCCTGCCCGTGATCTGGAAGCATTCGCCGCCTGAGCTGGTCGATGTGCCTCCTGAGGATCTGGCCGCATTCTGTGGACACCTCATACATGACGGTGCCCGTCGGCCTGACGAGGCGGCCCGCGAGCCACTTAGGTCCCCTGCCAAAGTTCTCGGCAAACACCGGCTCCTCGGGGAAGAACCCGCGGGGTGCTTCCCTCTGCTCCGTGGGGTTACGTTGGGCCGGCGCTCGATCCGGGTGCAAGCGGTCCAACAGGATGGTGGGCCTCCGGCCCATCAACAACTCGGCTGGGCAGCGGCCGCTTACTGGGTTAGGCGTCGTCCGTTGCGCCAGGAGGAACCGGGCGATGCGGGCCTCCCAGTCCCCCTCCGCTAGGCGGCTGAGGGCCTCCTTCGCCGTCCTGACCATGCGCTCGGCTTGGCCGTTGGATGCCGGGTGGAAGGGTGCCGTCCTGATATGCTGGATCAGGTTGCCGCTCAGGAATTGCCGGAATTCCTCGGAGGTAAACGCCGACCCGTTGTCCGAGACGATGGTGTCCGGCAGGCCGTGGGTGGCGAAGATCCTCCGGAGGGCGCGGATGGTCGCCTTGGTGGATGT
>NW_015160916.1:192622-198004 GCF_001447785.1 Gekko japonicus
GTGGTGCATAGCACGCTTTATTAGCACACAACAAGACATGTGGATCAACGGCCGGCAGGCCAACTATATACACACCTGGGGACCGCCCCTGGTCACCATTGGTGGGTTCAAATCTCCCGCCACGGATCCCATTGGTTCCCCAGTGGAGGGACTAGGATCCTAGTCCCCATTGTTGTTTCAGCCTGAAGCTTGGGCATGTGCGCTGACCTCCGGTGGCGGTCAGCGGACACTACAGCTCCGTAGCATGGTACTCTCTGAAGTCTGTTCCTCAGAGCTCACCCTCCCAGGCTGCACCCCCAAAGCTCTTGGAATTTCCCATCCCAGAGGTGACAACCATAAACACAACTGGCTGCAGGGAAGTAAGCCTGCACTGGGTTCCGGGCTATGCTCCCTCCAAGCTATGGAGTCTTATGAGGAAAAATTTTGCTTTGTGAGCTACTGGCATTAAAGTTGTGAGCGAGCCATTTGGCAACTGCGTAAATTAGTATGGCTCTGGAGCCCTCCTTCCTGAGCTGAGACAAAAATGTGTGAGCTGGAGGCTAAAAAACTGTGAGCTAGCTTAGAGGGAACAGTGGTTTCCGGGTGTGGGGAGCTGGGGGGAGGAGACCTTGGCTTGCAATGTATTTCTTCAACAAAGAACAGACACATTTCCTAAAACCTGCAGGGTCCCCCCTCCCTATTATGTGTGTGCTTTTGAATTTAATTTTTTAAAAGCAGCTTACTACTTAACTTGTATTGCGAGTAGAATTGCAGGGAAATGTTTAAACTCTGCTGCAAGTAGTCAGTTCTACCCATGCCCCTGACTTCCAGCTCCACACCCATTTCGACATGGATTATATGTGGGATTGTATAAGAGCCATCCCTGGACTGACCTCTGCGACACCTGAGAGCCAATCTGGTCTCGTGGTTACTGTGCCGGACTAAGATTTCACCTGGGATAAGATGCCTGTCCTGCCTTCCAGCTTGGTGGGCGACTTTGGGCCCAGATTGTATATGGGAAGCAGGCCACACAAAGAAAGCTGCTCGTTACCCTGCAGGAAGGAAAGCAGTCCCCTTGTCAGGCACCACCAGAGTTGGGGTGGAGTAGGGGGTACCTTGAGATCCCCCACTGTCACAACTGATCTCCAGACAATCGAGATCAGCTCCCCTGGAGAAAATGGCTGCTTTGGAGGGCGGAGTCTATGGTGTTATACCCTGTGGAGGCCCCTCCCCAACCCCCAACCTCCCCAGGCTCCACCCCTCAAATCTCCAAGTGTTTCCAACCCCAGAGCTGGCAACCCTAGGATGGAGTCCAGGGCTGCGGTGCCTTCCCATGTTCCCTTCGTTTAGGCTAGGGTTGACAGCTCCAGGTTGGGAAATACTTGAAGGTTTGGGGGTAGAGCCTGAGGAGAGTGGGGCTTGGGGAAGGGAGGATAATGCCGTGGAGTCCACCTTCCAGGTGAGCCATTTTCTCCAGAGGAACTGATCTCTGTTGCCTGGAGATCAGTTGTAATAGCAGGAGATCCCCATCTACTACCTGGAAGTTGGCAACCCTAGTTTAGGCCTCAGACCAGGAAGAACCTCAGAATAGGATGAGGAGAGGATTTTTCCTTTCTCCCCTGGTACTGCACTGTCTCCTGCCAATTGCCTTTCCCAGGAACTCTTGGGGAAAGCCTCTTGAGAAAGGGAGTCCACCCTCTGAAGCAGCCATTTTCTCCACTGGAACTGATCTCTATTGGCTGGAGATCAGTTGTGATAGCAGGAGATCTCCAGGCCCCTCACCTGGAGGTTGGCAGCCATAGAGAAGCTGTCCCCTGCTGGTGTCTCTTCTGGAGCAGGAGAGTGCAGGGCGGTGGGGGTGCCAACCATGGGCACCCATTTGTGATGATAGATGGAGGGGCCACTGATTGGGTTAAATGTTAAAAAAAATCATTTGACTTGGAAGCATAGTAGTTCCCAAACATATTTGGCCTACTGCCCCCTTTTCAGGAAAAAAAAACACTCAGCGCCCCCTTGGAAATCTACTTTCAAGAACTGGACAAAAAGATGCAGTGACAAATTTGCACATAGTAAAGAAAGATGCTGTTGGTCTGAAGCCAGAGGCCAGCAGAAGCCACCACACAGTAGCCCAGCAGCAGCACCAGTTTTATGAGGGTGCGCTGTGATTGGCTGTTGGGGACCCCTCCCCTCCCCCTCCCTCCCCGATCCCAAGGAAGACCAGGAGAAGGCAGGAAAAGGCTGCTTTAGATAGGTTCTGGACTCTTCTTTCTTTATGCTTCCACCGCCCCTTTATTTTTATTCAACGCCCCCCATTGCACCCAAGATTCCTACTGCCCACCTGGATCATTCCAGCGCCCCCCAGGGAGTGGTATTGCCCACTTTGGGAACCAGTGCTCTAGGCAGTGTCCCTGGACCTCCGCATTTCCTGGTTAAGGGGGAAATGCTGTTCAAACAAATTACAAAGATGATCTGGCTGCGATAATAACAAGAGAAAGAAACTTTACTGACAAAAATAGAAGCACATTTTACGTGACATATTCATGTAGGTACATTTAACTTCTTCTGCACAGATTCAACTCCAAAAAGGTTAACTTGCTACAGCTCCAAGCCCAGGTAAGAGAGAGAAGAAGAGAGGTCCTATAAGATGAAACAGAAGGCAAGCAAGGTCCAGAGAGGTTCAACATCCAATCCATCTTAACCCTTTCCCTCCCAGATCCTCTGGCATGCAGAGTTACAATATCTAACTAGGACGGGTCATCTTAAAAATTACATTTTTCATTGTCCATTAGAGAGATGTCCTCAAACCAAAATAGCCTGAGAAAATAAGCAAGCAAGCTCTTAGCTCACAGCCCTGCTGATTCAAGTATATCCCCATTGATTCAAATTGATCCTGACCAAAGACTCAACTAGGGTTTTGGTCGAGTAAGCCACCTATTAAAGTATATAGTCCAAACAGAATACCGTTCTGTGTCAGAACCCACAGCCAACAATGAAGTACACGCATTCAGGAACAGTAATACTTTTATTGCAGAGCTATAGATGCAGTAACATAAGCACTGTTAAGAATGGCGGCGGCCCCTTGGGCATAATAGGATATAGGGTATTTGTATGCACTGCCACGCGCAGGATAAAGCGTGGAGACTGTTAGGTAGCTAAAGCTGAGAACCAACACTCTCCCACGGCACCTAGGAAAAACCTAGATGATACAACTCCCTCCTGCACATCTGTATAGATAAGCATTTCGGCGCAGAGCAGAAAAAGCACAGAAAGGAATGCAGTAGCAATTAACCAGACACAGACCAAGCTCCCCAACCCCCATGGCAGCATAGCTGGCATTCTGTCAGTTTTAAAAGACATCTAAGGATTTCAACTGAAGGCCTCTGGAGACTTTATCTCTGAACTTCATTCAGTCAAGAGGTAGTTCTAGGTAGTCACTGGACTCTAAATTTGTTCGGTCAAGAGAGATGGTCCTGTGTGCCTAGTGTCAAGCTTTCTTTCCCTGGGGAGCACTTTCCTGCAGTGAATGTTATGCTCTAATGACAGTCGGCTGTTATGTCTGTAAGCAGACATTTGCCCCCCCATTAAGGGCTCCTTGTCCCTCTCCATGACCTCTTGCCATTTCTCCATACCGGGGCCATGTGGCACAGACAGCGTAATCCTGTCAGGCTTAGGCAGGTGACAGAGACGTTCGGTGCTTAGTAATCGCAGGCTTTAATTAGCCAGGCTGGACCCCGGCTCCCCGAAGAGGGCAGCCAGACAGCTGCCAGGGCAGGAGGCTTCTGCTCTTAGACAGGAGCACATTGGCAGGGTGTGCGCGGGGTGGGGGGGGAGTGGCAGAGGAGATAGAGGGAGACACATGCTTTCTTTCTTTCTTTCTTTCTTTCTTTCTTTCTTTCTTTCTTTCTTTCTTTCTTTCTTTCTTTCTTTCTTTCTTTCTTTCTTTCCTATGTATTTTTATTCATTTAAATAATCAAAACATATTTCATATTACCGTGACCAAAATTATTTGTTATTATCGTGAAAGAAAAATGGATTGCAAACCGAAATTCATTTTTAAAAGCATCCAGTGGGGACGAGACTTTGCCATATACATATGAATAGTTATTTTTGATGGGTTTCTGTTTCCGGATGATGCTTCTGTTGATGCAGAAGGGAAGGCTGGTTTTAACACACACAGAGAGACCCCACTTTGCCCCCACCATTGTTCCTTGTAGACCCCTTGGCCCCCAGGAGCAGAATTTTGGAGGGGGAGTCAGTAGGCTTCAACAGGCATGGGATGAGGGGGAAGTCCACTCTGCAAACTACACCACTGTACTGGCAGAGTTTGGGATCCAACCCGCTATAATTATATGTGTATGTGCGTGTGTGTATACAGTTCCTGTTTTTGAATTTTAGGTTTATTTCTTTGGCATATCCCCCCTCCCTCCCTCCCTCCCTCCCTCCCTCCCCAAAAAAACCTCCCTCCCTCCCCCCCTCTCATCACTTCTTATTGCACCACCAACACAGCATATTTCATTCTGAAATGCCACAGAAATAAACTGTAACATTCAAAAACAGAAGCAAACAAAATTAACATCACTAGTGAGATCAGTTAAGGTTCCAACCCTGAAACATTCATTTTCAGCTAAAAATGCTGAAAATTCACATAGTTAATTTTTTTTTTTTTTTTGGCCAAGTATCTTGAAAGGTAAAAACGAACCTTCACCCATTTCTTTCGCCGCTGGTATTTATTGCATTGTGCAATCTACAACAGCCTTGCCTTTGGACAAACTGGCAGCTTTAGCAATAGTTCGACAAAGGGCAGCGGCGGGGGGGGGGGGGAGGGAGGCGGCGGGGGGGGGGGACAACAACATTATTAATACTTTTTTATGATTTCCCTTTATTTGGTTTTCCCCACATCTTCATGGAACAGGAGCATTATTATTATGTGCATGTATGTGTGTGCATAGATCTAGATCTGTCTGTCTGTCTGTCTGTCTGTCTGTCTGTCTGTCTGTCTGTCTGTCTGTCTGTCTGTCTGTCTGTCTGTCTGTCTGTCTGTCTGTCTGTCTGTCTGTCTGTCTGTCTGTCTGTCTGTCTGTCTGTCTGTCTGTCTGTCTGTCTGTCTGTCTGTCTGTCTGTCTAGCAATTTTAAATTGGAGCTGTTGAGGACAGAGAGTTGTCCTTTTCGGGAGCTACTTGTGTGCAGAATAGTCTCAGTGTCTTCCCAGGGACGAAAAAGCATTTGGAAGCCATTGAAATAGATATGTCCATCTATCATAAATTATTCAGAGCTGGGTGCTGAGATGAGGTTACCCCTTGCCATTGTTATGCGAGGAATATGCAAAGGCCGACCCCAGAGCGCAGCTGTTATCTGCCTGGCTGGTATTCTGCATTGCCCATTGTTTGCGATTACAATGGGCA
>NW_015160916.1:198014-204390 GCF_001447785.1 Gekko japonicus
TGGGGGGGGGGGGAGAGACAGAAGGATGCCAGTGGATGGGTAACGTTTGGCACCACGAGCAGCTGTAGTGAGGGGCTTCTCAGCTTGGGAGGGGAGGGCTATCCGTATACAGCAGCAGTCTTAACTATGTTGCTCCCCTACCCCACTTCCCACACCAGCAATTTCAGGGGGTCTGACTGTTCACCTTCTGCAGTGTGCCAGCTGGACTTCTACCCACGCAACACAGATTGAATTGGGTCAACAGATGGCCAGGAAGAGGTGGGACAGAAAGGGCAGCATTCCAAATCCAAACTGGCAAAATAGGGGACAGGTGTGGAGGTATGAAAACCGAAATGATCAGAAGCTCGTGGCAGAGGGAGCAATAAGCATACCTCTTCCTTCGCTGCATCTGCTGGACTGGTAACTGGCTTTCGTCTCTCGTGTCCCTTTTGCATTTGTGGATCATCAGTACTTGTAGTGGTGCTCCTTCATAGGATTCATACTTAATGTCGGCAATGTTTACAGTACGTCATGGTTATTGCTATAAAGTAATTCATGCTTTATTGTGATTTCATTACACAGCTGGCTTTTGGTTGAGGTTTCCTAGTCTAGCAGGTCACCTCCCACTCACCCCCTGCTGCCATTGCCTTCCACTGCTCAGTTGGCTGGTGTGGGGAAACTCCCAGGGATCAGTGTCCCCAGCAGGGGTCATTTCCTGCAGAAGCACACGGGAGCAGAGCTCCGGCAGTAAAGAGCCCAGGGGGGCGGGCACATGCAACAAGCCCCGCCCCCTGCTCCCAGCAGCCCCCGGACCACGAGGAGCAAGAAGCGGCCAGGTAAGTTACAGAGCCTCCCCTCCCCCACCCGTGCTGAGGTGCAGAGCCTGGGGAAGGCCTCCAGAACCCTGCCACCCGCCTTTCCCGGCACCTGCAGGGTGGCAGCAGCAGCAGGGGCTTGATTGGGGGGGGCATGGGGGATCTGCAAGGGCAGATTTGCGCGTCTCCCCCCATAGCTAGCAATCCAAAACAGTCCAGTGGAGCCTGAGCAGTGGGTGTTGCCTTCTGACACACTTCCAGTGACGGCAGGGGGTGTGGCATATGCAAATAAGTTATGCTAATGAGTTATGCTAATGAGCCCCTGCACCTCTTTTTCTACGAAATGACCCCTGGTCCCCAGCATGATGATGTCACTTCCGGTGCATACCAGAAGTGACGTCCCCATGCCATATGCTGCTCTGGCATTCACCCACATCTCTGTGCTTTGCACCAGACATGATGCCCTTGTGCTGGAGACACTAGTGGCTCCCTGCCTCCCCTATGTTCTGCTGGCAACCTAATCTTAGTTTAAACTGAAGCATAATGGGTTTGGGGAGCCAATGGGAAAGCAGCCTCTGATAAAATACACGTTTGTTAGGCATGTTGGTCTCAAGCACTGGTCGCACACCCCTCACATAAGTTAATAGCAGTCCTTCTATTGACAAAGCTGGTGATTATTCAAGAGGCCACCCCAGGTTCAAACACAATAGTAAATTGGGTATCATGTCTAGTAGTGGCAGGACCGAGAGAGTCGTTCCAGCTTTCTAGACATGTATCTCTCTCTTGGTCAGCTGGTGGGTCCCCATGACCTAAGCAGGAGTTTTGAATCAGGGATGTGGGAGGGGGGGAAGAGTCATGAAAAGTGTTGCCAAATCTGGGTCAGGAAATTCCTGGAGATTTGGAGGCGGAGCCTGGGGAGGGAGCTCAGCACGGCTGTGATGCCACAGGATTTGTGTTCTGAAGCTGCCATTTCCTCAAGGGGTCTACAGGTCTCTGTGGTCTACAGGTCAAATATAATTCTGGGAGGACTCTTGGCCCCACCTGAAGGTTGGCAATCCTAGAACAATTCTGTTTCTGGGTTCTAAAATGGCTGCTACTGTTGCTCTGCTCCTTGTGCAGCCAGCGGTATGACAGGAGGAGAGAGCTGAGAAGCAGGGCCAAGCACAGCAAAGGCCAGGAGGACCATTCGGCTGGGTCTCAAGTTCAAAAGGGGCCTTACATTGTTAATTTTTTGGCATTTGATAAGTTTTGCAACTTTTATGCCCATGTCTAGTGGACCAAAATGTGGCACTTTCTCACAGGGTTGCTATCATCCAGGTGGGACCTGGAGATCTCCCGTTATTACAACTGATCTCCAGACAGTGGGACAGTGGGAGGGCTCCTAGTGTCCTGGCCCCACCGGTGGATCTCCTGATGGCACCTGGTATTTTTGGCTACCGTGTGACACAGAGTGCTGGACTGGATGGGCCATTGGCCTGATCCAACATTGGCTTCTCTTCTGTTCTTATGACAATAGAGGACAGTCCCCCTGGAGAAAATGGCTGCTTTGGAAGGTGGGGTCTATGGCATTGTACACTGCTGAGGTCCATCCCCTCCCCAAACTCCACCCCCCAATTCTCCAGGTATTTCCCATCTCAGAGCTGGCAGCATTACAGTCACTCAGCTAAGGTTGCCAACCTCCAGGAGGGGACTGCCCCCTGTTCAGTTCATGGTTCAGTGACTGTTCCAGGGCACATGGGATTGGTGGGTTTCTGTCAGCAACACTAAATGAGTGCAACTGGGAACTGAGACAAGGAGGACAGCTAAAGGGGGAATGAGGCAAACGTAAGAGAACACACTCTAATTTAGGCTGATTCATGCAACCGCTTGTTATTCAAAGTCACATAGACCTAATTGTGAACTACTCGATCGAGCTTCTGCCACAAGTGCCAAAGGACAGTGTGCCTATTATATGATGCACATGATGAAATACAGGTGATCACAAATATGCTGCGATCATGGTGTTCACACAACTGGTTCAGCAAGGCCAGGAGAAATTGTCTGACAGAGTCTGTCCAGTACAAATGCCCCATCTTTCTAGTATACATGAGCTACTTCTGGTCTGTGACATATATCATGAACTCAGTGTCACCAACCTCTGAGTGGGGCCTGGAGATCTCCTGGAATGACAACGGATCTCCAGACTATAGAAATCAGTTTCCCCGGATAAAATGGCTGCTTTGGAGGGTGACCTCTATAAAATGATGCCCCACTGAGGTCTCTCCCCTCCCCAAACCCTGCCCCCCCCCAGGTTCCACTCCTAAACCTCCAGAAATTTCCCAACCCAGAGTTGGCAACCTTATGGACTACCCAAGTGCCTTCTCATTTCGAATACTTTAGAGCTGTATTTTTGCTGAATTAGTGAACTGCTGCTATTCCAATGAATATGGCATTCTCTGGGAAGCAACCAATGCTTTAGTGTAGTTAAAGCTTAACATCTATGGTTCTGGATGCAGAAAACCACTGAAAGCCCTACTAGAAGGCACTCAGAGCTTTCCCAAGGAAGAGTGAGATATAAGTACACTGCCACAAGAAGTGGTAGTGGCTACAAGCAGAGGGAGCATAGGATAAACAAGCATAGGATAAGCATATGGAGCAGAGGTCCATCAGTGGCTATTAGCCACAAGGAATAGATGGAACACTCTGTCTGGGGCAGTGATGCTCTGTATTCTTGGTGCTTGGTGGGGCACAGTGGGAGGGCTTCTTGAGTTCTGGCCCCACTGGTGGACCTCCTGATGACACCTGGGTTTCAGCCGCGGTGTGACACAGAGTGTTGGACAGGATGGGCCATTGGCCTGATCCAGCATGGCTTCTCTTATGTTCTTACACATTTTAAAAATATGTATCTAGTGGATGTGTCTCAGGGCTGAAACCTACCGTTACATTGATAAGGCATAGCTTTTGCCAGGCTGTCCTGTTTCAGACTGTTGATAACAAATCATATTATGAGTAGGCTTCCCAAGTACTTACCGTGATCCAGTGGGGGAAACATGCTCCCCAGACGGACCATTCCTCCCTGTAATGCACCATGTCGTCGCCAGGAAGTGACGCTGGGCGATGCGCTGGCAATGGGACTGAAAACTTGATGGTACCATCGAGTTTCCAGCCCCATTGACAGAGCGTCGCCCGGCGTCACTTCCTGGCGACGGCATGGTGCGGCGTGTCTGTTTTCCCTGCAGGAATGATCCTGCTAGGATGTCTGTGTCCCCCACCGAATCACGGTAAGTACTTGGGAAGCCTGATTATGAGTGGTCTCTTTTATAGCAAAAAAGCTTTCCTGTGCATACAAAACTGGCATGATAGGGATATGGGTATGCTGGACCCCTTCTTTCCAAGTTCTTTCCTTCAATATCAGCCAGCATTGGGTAGTGGTTACCATGTTGGACTAGGATCTGGGAGACTCCAGTCTGAATCCCCCCCTCTGCCCTGGAACTGGTTGGGTGACCTTGGACCAGCCATGCACTCTCAGCCTGACTACCTCACAGGGTTGTTAGGAGGATAAAACAGAGGAGAGGAGAATGATGTCAGCCGCTTTGGGTCCATGCTGGGGAGAAAAGCGGGATATAAACCAAGTAAACAAATAAGTATTCCATAGAGCACACACAAAACGGACCCTCACTTTGGCTCTGAAAGTAACACGTGCAAATAGATATCACTGTTCCAGAGAGCTTTTAAACACATCATTAAAAATAATCTCATGTTTTGATATAAATGGTTCTATTCCTGTTGTTTTTTATTTGGATTAGAATATTTTTCAAGCCATGACTGTGGGAAATAAAGGTCATTTAGAAAAAAAATCCCCAAGTGCAACTGCAAAACACACTTGGGCCCCGATCACATGCACAAGTAGCTGTGCGAGAGGGACGCAATCACATGCAAACATCTGGCAAGCATGGCACACCTGTCTCCAACCCGTAACATACCGCTGAAGATCCGCAGTTAAAAAGTCTGCTTCACTGCCGTCGTGTCAGATCGCATAATGGTGGGGCAAATTGTGACAGCGCAAAGAGCCACGCCTCCATTCCGCATTATCTAGCTCGTGTGACCAGGACCTTGAATGATCACAGAAGAGAATTATTAGGCAGTTGAAAGTGTAAGGAGTTAAGTGCTTTACAGAAAACGCTTACCCGGTTTGTGACAAAAGCACAATAGCCATGGAAATGACCAGCCAATTTGCTTTTCTAGCTGCTTTTTTAGTGCTTTTGCACTGAGCGCCTGGTATTATAAATGCCTATTTACAGGTGCCTCGGTGTTTGGACACCAGTTTAAAAATACTCATCATGACACACAATGCCCAAGGCAGATTCAGGTGGGTAGCCATGTTGGTCTGAACAAAGTTGGAGTCCAGTGGCACCTTTAAAACCAACAAAGTTTAATTCTGGTTATAAGCTTTCATGTGCATTCACCCAGAATTAAACTTTGTTGATCTTAAAGATGGAGGAGGAGGAGAAAAGTGCCACTGGACTCAATACCCAAGGCATAACTTTATTTTGACTCTGCAGACTTATTCGTCATCTGCATCATTTTTTCACTTTTTAAAAAATTACGATTGGCTGTAAGCTGTCTGGGCAATTCATTTCAAAGACAAGGCCATTACATAAACAGCTTAAACTGGACACATAGGTGTGGGACTCTGAGACTAATGTCTTTACAAGTTTGTAGCAAAAAATTGAATACAGGTGCTCCTCTGGAGTTCTTGGGTGTTTGGAGCTGACCGACCTCCCTGACTGATGTGAACTTTGCCCATAGAGATTCTTGCCCTTCCTGGCTACCGACTTCGTGCTGGGACCCTCTAAGAGGCTTGCCAACCAGGATAATCCATCCATCTTTAAGAGACAGAGAGATTTTCCTAAATCAGAGGTCCCCAGCAGGGTGCCCGTGGGGGTCATGTGGGGTTGCCAGGTCCCCCCCTGGCCATTGGTGAGGGATGGGGGTTAAGGTTGCCAGCTCCAGGTTGGGGAACTCCTGGAGATTTGGGGGCGGAGCCTGGGGAGGACAGAGACCTCAGCGGGGTACAGTGCCACAGGGCCTCCCTCCAAAGCATCCATTGTCTCCGGGGGAACTGATCCCTGTAGTCTGGAGATGAGCTATAATTCCAGGGGATCCACCCTGGTCCCACCTAGAGGCTGGCATCCTTAGTGCCATGGCACCTGCCATGGCACCTGTTGACACCTTTTCGAGTGCCCGCCAAGTGTTTTCAGGAGGTGGGTGGGGCCAGGTAGGGCTTTTGCCCCACGAGGCTTCTGATTGGCTATTGGAGATTTTAGTGATTGTGCAGATTTTTTCAAAGTTAACCTGTGGCAATCGTTTTATGGCTTAACTACTGTAACACAATGCACATCCTTTTGCTGTAGCGGCAGCTGCCGCCAAAGCAACGTTTTTTAAAAAAATCCCTCTTTCTCTTCCTGCACAAAATGGATTTAAGGTACATACATTGTGGGATGGTCTGGCCAGGATGGCATGTTTACATCCAGGGTTTCAGGTGGACGTGATGTCGTGCATGGCACAAGGTGGTTTCCACTCCCACCACTGCACCTAACCAT
>NW_015160916.1:204420-220037 GCF_001447785.1 Gekko japonicus
TTGCCAGGTCTCTCCTCCTGGCCACTGGCAGGGGATGGGGGCAGGGTTTCCAGATCCAGGGATCCAGGATGGGAAACTCCTAGAGATGTGGGGATGGAGCCCAGGGACCTCAGTGAGGTACAATGCCATGCAGTCCACCACCCTCCAAAGCATCCATTTTTCTCCAGGGGAACTGATCACTGTAATTCCAGGGGATCCACCCAGGTCCCACCTGGAGGCTGGCATCCTTATACACCCATCCCCAACCTGGGTGAATATATATGTGCTTGGAGTTTCCCCTTATCATGGCACCGTCTTGCAAGCCAAATGGAAAACTCAGGTGTCTCTTCTTTACTTGGTACATTGTACCTCCAAACTGCTTTAGACCCTGCCCAAGCTTTTGGGATATGCTATATCTAGTAGCCACCAACCATCCATGCTCCCTAAAGAAACTCTTTACCACTGAGCAACCATATCCGGCTAATTCCAGAGGCCTCAGTTGACTGTTGATGGCCATAAGCAAGCAGGCAAACACACAAATAACACAACAGATGCTCATCACTTCACAACACATTGCACAATATTTATTTAGTATATCCCCCCCCCCCGGCTAAAACCTTTATTGGCATTTCTTATATAATTTACTTTTAAAAAAAGAATTGACTTGCTACAAGTTAGGAAATCTGGGCTTTATGGGCATCTATTAAGTCCGAGATTCTTGATAAGACTGGTAAATAAAAACAGGAACAGCAAGAACTTGTTTAATTATACCTGATCATTTCAGGGGAGTATCCAAGCAGCATCTGTTTCAAAATGTGCCAGTGGCTTCAGTATTATACTACTCCAAACTCTTCTGGACATATGGATTCATGCAATTGCCAATTTAACAATTCCCATAAAAGGGTGGCGTGGAAAAACACCTTTTTGAAGGAAGAAATGCTTCTTTCATTATCCCAATTTCCTTTCCATTCTATGTTTAATTTTAATGCTGTAAAAAGGCTGGATATGCATATTAATAAACCTGGCATTTGGGACCTTTGAAATTCCGCTTCTAATTTGAATGTAAAACATTAATGTGTTTTTCAGTGTGTATGAGTGCCATATGTCAGCATTTGACCAGATGCTCTTCCTCTAGGCTCAGATGAATTTTTTTTGAGAGAGATCACATCAAGTTTCCATATTTCCTTATCCCCCTGTGCTGTTCCATCTCCATCAAGAGCTGTATGTGTTAAGCCTGCTAAAATCAGTGGGCTTAGGTATGCCTAACTCTGCAAAGAATTGAGAGTCAGCATGGTGTGGTGGTGAATAGCAACAGACTCTAATCTGTAGAGGGGGGCTTGATTTCCCAGCCCTCCTCCACCTGAAGCCTGCTTGGTGACCTTGAGCCAACCACAAGTCCCCTCAGAAGTCCCTCAGCTTCACCTACCCCTCACAAGGTACCAGTTGTGGGGAGAGGGAGGGAATGTGATTCTGAGCCTCTTTGAAACTCCTTAAGATAGAGAAAAGCAGGGTATAAAAACCTTTTCATCCTCTTCTTCCTCCTCCTCATCCAACTTTACAGGCATGTTTATATCATAAGCCCTCCATATATGCAGAAGCGGATGATGTTCAGAGGGTGTCGAAGGCTTTGTTCGGCTTCTTAAGAATTAGGAGAGAAGGATGAGGAGAGAAAAGTACCTGAATTACGAAATTGCCTAACTGGTCACAGTATTTAAGTAGTAAGACAATGCTGGTAATTTGTAGGGTACAATACCTGCACTGTGGTTCTGCAAGAATTTGGCTATAGTTTGGTTGCCTAAGCAACCGTGGTGATTAGGGATGGCAGGGCAACCAAAATGGTGGCTATACTCTTGCAGGAGGAAGGAATTTCACAAGAAGAAGAAGAGCCAGTGTGGTTGGCTGCAGACTGTTTCCAAAGGGAGGTGGGAAGTAAGGAGGTTTAGCTGCTCCAGTTCCGTCTGAGACTTCTCACAGTCAGAAAATGTCTTGAGCTTCTCCAAACAGCTCTCACACTTCTGCACAAATATGCACAAAACTGAGCTGAATTAGTTGCCTTCTTGGTCTAATCTATGTATGCTTCTCCTTATTTGAATTTCTCCCAGGAGTGTGGCAATCCAAATTATCGTGCTGTGGCACATTTCTTGGGGGCAGGACACTCCTGTGCAGATTGCTCCTGTCACAATTCCCCACCTACTATGTAATGCCATGCAATGGCACTCCCAAGCCAGGATTGATACGAAGAGAAATGAGGTAAACTGACAGGAACAAGGCGGATGACTTTTAAAAGTGAGCAAGAACAAAGTTTATTGAGAAAGAAGCACACAGCTGAGGTAAATATGAACCCTTAAACAGGGACAGTGGAAAAACACCCCTTCTCCACCTACACAGAGTGCTTACCACCTTCTACTCCTCCCTCTCTTAGGTGCAGGGTTACAAGTAAGTCAGACCATTGTGGATACTCTTCTAATCTCTTTCAAAATCTCTAGAGACCCATGGCCATCTCAGCTACCAGGGCCTCTTCCTCACCCATGGAAACATCAGCAGACAGATGGGTTGTCAGGTCTGGGTTGGAAAATACCTGGAGACTTTGTGGGCTGGATCTGGGAGAGGGTGGGGTTTGGGGAGGGGAGGGGCCTCAGCGTGGCACAATGCCATGGAGTCTACCCTTCAAAGCAGCCATTTTCTCCAGGGGAGCTGGAGATGAGTTGTAAAAGCGGGAGATCTCCAGGCCGCACCTGGAGGCTGGCAACCGTAGCAGACAGGGTAGCCTAGCCCCCCCCCCTTTAATGACAGGCCCTCTCTCAACCATTTCTGTATTGGCCCAGGTGACTTTATCTTTGCTATATGCTGGTGCTTAGTTGCTCTGAGTCTTTGGAGAGGACAGTGTTAGCCGCTCTCATGCTTGTTATCTTCAAGGCCTGGGTTGTTTCTCCCCCCCCACTGGAAGCCAGGTGCCAGATAGCCTGACTCATCCAAGTGTTTGGGATAACTTAATCAATCATTCTTTGACTTGCAGCCAGCATTTAAGGTATAAGATGTCTAGTTTTAGTTATGCTCTCTGTCTCAGGGTTTGGCAAAACTTTGCTGTGTGTGGGGGGGGCACTCTTGAGGCCAGCTGATTGGAGCTTAGCCTGTTTGGATAACTCTGATGGGCGATTAAAGATCTCCTCATAAATAAACCTGGATCTCTTGTGTCAGTTTTTTGGGAACTTCTGTAAACCTATGGAGCCCTGGGCCGGGATCCATAACAAATTCACAGAGTTATTGGGGTTGGGGGCTCAAACACTATTCCATTCACACACTGCCACCATTTCTTCATATTTTGGTCCAATCTGCATTGGTATTTCCCACCGTTGTGCAAATGATCTCACATAGTCTCACAAACGTCTGTCTACATTTGATGCCGCATCCACTCTCCTATTGTTTCATCTCAGCACCAGCTGTATGCATCATTTTATTGCCATTTAGTAGTGACTCCAATGTCACTATGGCGTCTCACCACCTTATCTGAATGTGGTTTTGCTGTTGTTGTTGTTCAGTTGCACAGTCGGATCCGACTCTTCGCGACCCCATGGACCAGATCACGCCAGGCCCTCCTGTTTTCCGCCGTCCTCTGAAGTTTGCTCAATTTCATGTTCGTTGCATCTGTGACACTGTCTAACCATCTCATCCTTTGCCATCCCCATCTTCTTTGACCTTCAATCTTTCCCAGCATCAGGGTCTTCTCCAGTGAGTGCTCCCTTCTCATTTGGTGGCCAAAGTATTTGAGCTTCAGTTTCATTATCTGGCCTTCCAGGGAACAGTCAGGGTTGATTTCTTTTAGGATTGACTGATTTGATCTTGCATTCCAAGGGACTGCAGTCCAAGAGTCTTCTCCAGCACCATAGTTCAAAAGAATCTATTCTTCGGCGCTCGGCCTTCCTTATAGTCCAACTCTCGCAGCCATACATGACTACTGGGAATACCATTGCTTTGACCATGCAGACTTTTGTTGGCAGGGTGATGTCTCTACTTTTTATCATGCTGTTTAGGTTCCCCATCGCTTTCCTCCCAAGGAGCAGGCGTCTTTTAATTTCATGGCTGCTGTCACAGTCTGCGGTGATCTGGGATCCCAGGAACGTGAAGTCTGTCACTACTTCCACGACTTCCCCTTCTATTTGCCAAGGAGTGATGGGGCCGGATGCCATGATCTTAGTTTTTTTGATGTTGAGCTTCAAGCCCACTTTTGCGCTCTCCTCTTTTACCCTGAGCAAGAGGCTCTTGAGGTCCTCTTCACTTTCTGCCATCAGAGTGGTATCGTCTGCATATCTGAGGTTGTTGATCTTTTCCCCAGCAATCTTAATTCCCGCTTGTGATTCATCCAGGCCAGCATTTCGCATGATGTACTCTGCATATATATTAAATAAGCAAGGTGACAGTATACATCCTTGTCGTACTCCTTTTCCTATGCTGAACCAATCAGTTGTTCCATATCCGGTTCTAACTGTCGCTTCTTGGCCCTTATACAGGTTTCTCAAGAGACATGTGAGGTGGTCTGGTACTCCCATCTCTTTAAGGACCTGCCATAGTTTGTTGTGATCCACACAGTCAAAGGCTTTAGCATAGTCAATGAAGCAGAAGTAGATATTTTTCTGGTACTCTCTTGCTTTCTCCATAATCCAGCGAATGTTGGCAATTTGATCTCTAGTTCCTCTACCTCTTCGAAACCCAGCTTGTACTTCTGGTAGTTCTCTATCCACGTACTGTTGAAGCCTAGCTTGTAGGATCTTGAGCATGACCTTGCTAGCGTGTGATATGAGTGCAATTGTGCGATAGTTTGAACATTCCTTGGCATTGCCCTTCTTTGGGATTGGAATGTATACTGACCTTTTCCAATCCTGTGGCCACTGTTGCGTTTTCCAAATTTGCTGGCAAATGGAGTGCAGAACTTTAACAGCATCCTCTTCTAAGACTTTGAATAGCTCAGCTGGGATACCATCACCTCCACTAGCTTTGTTGTTAGTAATGCTTTCTAAGGCCCATTTAACTTCACATTCCAGGATGTCTGGCTCGAGGTCAGTGATTATACCGTCGTGGTTGTCAAGGACATCGAGGTCTTTCTTGTATAGTTCTTCTGTGTATTCTTGCCATCTTTTCCTAATCTCTTCTGCTTCTGTTAGGTCCCTACCGTTTTTGTCCTTTATCATGGCCAGCTTTGCATGGAACGCTCCCTTGATTTCTCCAACTTTCTTGAAGAGATCTCTAGTCCTTCCCATTCTATTGTTTTCTTCTATTACTTTGCACTGTTCATTCAGGAAGGCCTCCTTATCTCTCCTTGCTGTTCTCTGGAAATCTGCGTTCAGTTGGGTAAATCTTTCCTTTTCGCCTTTGCCTTTCGCTTTCCTTCTTTCCTCTGCTATTTGTAAAGCCTCATCAGAAAGCCACTTTGCTTTCTTACATTTCTTTTTCTTTGGGATGGTGGTGATTGCTGCCTCCTGTACGATGTCACGAACCTCTGTCCATAGTTCTTCAGGCACTCTATCTATCAAATCCAGACCCTTGAATCTATTCTTCACCTCTACTGTATATTCATCAGGGATGCGATCTAGGTCAAACCTGAATGGCCTCGTGGTTTTCCCAATTTTCTTCAGTTTAAGTCTGAATTTTGCAATGAGTAGCTCATGATCTGAACCACAGTCAGCTCCAGGTCTTGTTTTTACTGACTGGATAGAGCTTCTCCATCTTTGACTGCAAATTATATAGTCAATCTGATTTCGGTGTTGCCCATCTGGTGATGTCCATGTGTAGAGTCGCCTCTTAGGTTGTTGGAAAAGGGTGTTCGCTATGACCAGTGTGTTCTCTTGACAAAACTCTGTTAACCTTTGCCCTGCTTCATTTTGCTTTCCAAGGCCAAACTTGTCTGTTATTCCAGTTACCTTTTGACTTCCTACTTTAGCATTCCAGTCCCCTATGATGATGAGGACATCATTTTTTGGTGTTAGTTCTAGGAGGTGTTGTAGGTCTTCATAGAACCGGTCCACTTCAGCCTCTTCTGCATCAGTGGTTGGGGCATAGACTTGGATTACTGTGATGTTGAATGGTTTGCCTTGGAATCGGACAGAAATCATTCTGTCATTTTTGAGATTGTATCCCAGTACTGCCTTTTGCACTCTCTTGTTGACTATAAAGGCCACACCATTTTTTCTACGAGATTCCTGGCCACAGTAGTAGATATAATGGTCTTCTGAGTTAAATTCGCCCATTCCTGTCCACTTTAGTTCACTGATTCCTAGGATATCGATGTTCAGTCTTGCCATCTCATTTTTGACCACGTCAAGCTTACCTTGATTCATAGATCTTACATTCCAGGTTCCTATGCAGTATTGTTCTTTGCAGCATCGGACTTTCCTTTCACAAAGGAAACAAGTTAGCTGAAAATCCAGTCATCTGTGTTTAAAAGCAGCCAGGGAACATTTTTCTGTGATGATAGGGGAGGGTTGTTTTTTTTTTTTTTGAAACACCCATGAACCATTTGTTATTTCCTGGGGCAGTCTCTAGAATGCCCTGCCTGGCAACTGCTGGGTGTTTTGTGTATTTTACCCAGCTCGTTCCATCTTTCCTGCCTCCCCCTCTGCCAGCTCACCCCCTGTTACTTTCTCTCTGTGTGTGGGGGGTTCACAGGTGCTGTTTCCTCTCCATAGTGCAGCACAGCGCCTTGCAAGCACCCCTGGGAGGCCACTCCTCCCCCCTCTCACACGCTCTTCTCCCTAAACAGTTTGTGTCCTGATGCAGACAGAGGAGATCTTTATACTGAGCCAAATGGGAAGCCAGAGCCACAGCAGCACAAAACAGCTTGACATAGCAAATGCAGATTTGCTCAAAGATATTAACTCATGTGGGTGTGTGTTCCTGTCCCTGAGACACAAAGCCCACAGGGCTAAACAAACAAGGAGTTAACTTTTATTTAAAGCTTGAACATAACACTAAAGAAAGTAAGGTAGAGGTAACAACATTTCTTTTTTCTTGAACTTTTGAGCTGTTTTCGTATTCCAGTATCTTGGATCTTGTGATACAGATTGACTCTTTTTAGTCAGCTTGCTTTAAGATGATCTTCCCCTCAGCTTCAGTCAATCAGACATCTCCTTTTCCCTCTCAGCTCCCTAGCTGTCAGTTTCCAAGGGCTGTTTTCCAACTGTTAGCTCACCAACAATCCGTCGGCTCCCCCTGGTTACTCCCAGGGTGAGGCAGAACCTAACTTATCCATCACACACCATCAGGCAGGTTTATCACATATAAAAGACAGCACCGTGCTGTAACTAAGTCTATTTATTTATTTATATCTTGGGATTTGTATCCTGCCCTCTCCCACAAGCAGTCTCAGGGCGGGTTACAATATACTAATAAAACAGGTAAAAACAATATCCATACAACCCAATTTAAAAAAAAAAGAACCCAAGAGACATGATAATAAGCTAAAGACATTAACAAAATCAACACATGGTGTAGAGGTGTGTGGGAAACCTATGTATCAGCAGGTGGACCCAGGCTGACGCCTATGGCATAAGTTGGTGCAGTGCATAATTTAAGCAGGTTTGTGCAGGTGAGGCTGATGGAATCAGACACCAGCCACCTCAACCAAAGGCCTGGTGGAACAGCTCCATTTTACAGGCCCTGTGGAATTGTAGTAAGTCCCGCAGGGCCCTGGTCTCAATGGGAAGCATCAGGGCTATTTTTGGGCAGGAACTCACAGGAACGGAGTTCCGGCTGGCTCCCAAGTTGGCCACGCCCAGCAGGAACTCATTAGCATAATAGGCTACACCCAACAGCAGGAACTTATTAGGAATGGCTACATTAAGGGTGTGTGGCCTAACATGCAAAGGAGTTCCTGCTACAAAAAAAGGCCCTGGGTTTTGACAACAAACAAGGTAAACAGAATAAGAAGCAAAAGGTGGGTGTGGCTGGATGACCAGACTTCTGGTAACATGTGGGTGTGGCCTTATGTGCTAATGAGCTGTGCTGTCAGGGGTGTGGCCCAATATGCTAATGTGTTCCTGCTGTTGGGTGTGGCCTATTATGCTAATGAGTTCCTGCTGGGCTTTTTCTACAAAAAGAGCCCTGGCCAGGCTGGAGCCAGAGCTGAGAAAGCCCTGGCTCTCGTCAAGGCTAAACAGATGTCTTTTGGGCCAGGGACTACCAGGAGATATTATTCCAATGAGTGTAGGGCTCTCCAGGAGACATACGGGGAGAGGCAGTCCTGCAGGAAGGGCTCTTTTTGTAGCAGGAATTCCTCTGCATATTAGGCGACACACCCATAATGTAGCCAATCCTCCAAGGGACTTAAAGGTTAGCACCATAACCTTGAACCTGATCCGGTATTCAACTGGTAGCCAGTGCAGCAAATGCTGCTGGCATACTGTGTAAAACCTCAGTTCCTCAGACAGGGGAACATAACCAACATTCTGATATTTTCGCAGATCTTTAATTCTCACTCCTGTTAAACTGACCTTTCACTTCCAACCTCTGACTCTCAATTCTCAAAACCGAGTTCCTGACTAAATCATCCCCTGTTAGTTCTCTACCTCTCTTCAGACCCGCAACTCCTACTTGGTTGGTTTAGAGGACTGCTCTCATGGGCTCTGGTATTACCGTAATATATTTCTGTGCTCTACCTGTCACTCTGGACTTGTTTCTGACATGAAACAGATCCACAAGGAATTCTCTGTTGTTCCAAAAAATTAAAAAACAAACAAACAAATTCTAATCTGCATGTGCAGTTTGCCACAGCTTTCCATTCCAGTTCGTTTTCATCTTTATACCTCTCCACATTACCTGTATGTGTTGACAAAATACTTCCAAAAGCAATAATATGTTTGCTTGGGAGCTGTATCAGCTTCTTGTCAGTTAGTGTAGAAATCTTTGCAGTGTACCTCCAACATGTCTGAATATGTTACAGCGTAGTCCAAAATTAACTACTCAGGTTATTAAGAGCACAACAATAGCCTTACTCCTACATTGAGCTACAGTAATTACTGGTATATTTCTAGACACAATTGCAAGTACTATTTTTAGGGATGCACAAAACCATACCTTTGTTCCATTTTGTTGTTTAATTTGGTGGCTTCCTTCATTTTGTTGATTCATTTCAACAAGTTGCCTTGGCTTGTACCCAATTTAGTCAGTTGCTTCACTTCAATTTTGATTTGTTTCCCATTGATTCCAAAGGACTAATTTCAATTCACTTAAACTTTTTTATTTTTTTTCATAGTCAGATAAAATTTACTAGGATGAAGTCTTCCAAGAGGGAATAATGTCCACTAAATTTTATCCATGACATTTTTAAAAATCTTTATTTTCGCTTTTAACTTGGTTTTAGTGTTTCATTCTTTTCTGTAAACTGCCTTAAACGGCTATACGAGAGGGAGGGAGGGAGGGAGGGAAGGAAGGGCTCAGGAAAGGGGAAACTTGGGGGTTATTTCTTTGGCATTCCTACGTTTACTGGATACTTCATTTGGATTGCCCTTTCCCCTTAATTTATCGACCTTCTACAAAGGTATAGCTATATGTTGATATATATCCATATTAATTAGTTGTCAGAAAATCTCCTTTTGTCAGTTGTATGGTAATTAGAATTCATTACACTTTATAAGGTAATGCCAGAGGTCATTTCGGGGGGGATCACGGGGGAACACAGTTCCCCCGGGCGAGGTACGGGGCGGGGCACATGATGAAGCCCCGCCCCCTGCTTCCAGCCGCCCCGCTTCCGGCCCTCATTCAGCCAGGAGGAAGCAGGAGAAGAGGGAGGGTAAGTTGCTTCCTCCCTGCCTCTCCCCACCCCTGCATGCCTGGGGCCAGGGAGGGCGGTAAGTTGCTTCCTCCCTGCCTCTCCCCACTCCTGCCTGCCTGGGGCCAGGGAGGGCCTTCGCGGGGCTTCCTTGCACTCCCGCCGGCCTTGCAGGTCCACCGCCAGGCCCCTCATGGGGCTCGGCAGTGGAGCTGCAAGGCCGGCGGTGGCGGCCGGGATCGTTGGGGGCTGGGTGTGTGGCCTTATGACACACTTCCAGTGATGTCAGGGGGTATGGCCTTATGGCACACTTCCGGTGATGTCAGGGGGTATGGCCTTATGGCACACTTCCGGTGATCTCAGGGGGTGTGGCATATGCTAATGAGTTATGCTAATGAGTTCCCCTAGCTCTTTTACTACAAAATGACCCATGGGTAATGCTATATAATAATCATTTTCCTTCTTATAAAACGTGTGAACAAAATGCAAAGCGCTTTAGATTGGATGTTCCAGCCACATTGAAATTCTGCATTTTTAACCCAACCCATTTTGCTGCTCCACATCACGTAGTGACTGGGTTATGTTTATCTGTTTAATCCTACTTCATGTTTCTCCAATGGCTATCGAAGACCCAGCCAAGCACCCATGATACATGTGACAAAGTACAAATACTTTCAGATGTGAGTGCTGAGAGAAGCATCTTGTTTATTGTGGGTGTTGCTACCTTGGTCCAGTTCCATGCCACATGAAAGCACTTGCCATGTGGCTGATGCGTGAAGATTATATTGTGCAACACTCTGCACAACTGATCTCCTGGAAGTTTTGTTGGCTGGGACTGGTATTACGTAGACAAGCAGAACTTTATTCAAGAGTACATCCCTACAGCCTTGTCCTGAGTGCCTTCCTACTCTCAAGGATCTTCCACATTCTCGTTTTCATTGCCTATTTGTCCCTAGTGCGTTGTTGTTGTTGTTGTTTTCTTTTCTGCATGTGCTTTGCTCCTTCTAGTGGTCTTTTGATATCACTGTATGTCCAGCATAAAAACCTGCAGTATAAATCTGCAGGAAGATATGCTAGACATACAGCAGTGTACTATCGAATCAACCACCAGAGAGAGCAAAACACGTGCAAAAAAGGGGGGACAAAATCCCAAAACACTAGAGATACACAAGCAACAAAAATGAGAATGCAGAAGAGACCAGTGTCTTCCCAAAACCTTATCCAAGGATATGCATCTTTCATCATTCTTCCCATTTCACAGATGGGGGGGGGCCCTCTGAATGTTAGGGACAATAGGTTGGATTCAAAGTAACCTTTGCATATGTGGGGGGCACAACAGCTTGCACAAGGAAAGGGAGATTAGGGCTGTGGTCAGATGTGCCTTTAGGTCTGACTCAGCTGCGAATGCGTTTGAGTGCTTGTTCGTTACTTCTGATTAAAGCTGAATCACTGCTGAAATCACTCTACGAGTCCTTTGTTAGCGCGATCTAACAATTGGCGACGAAGGTGGGATACTAGAGCAGGTAGGCAGCCCTGCAGACACCTTTCCCACTATCTGATTGCACAAGCTCACTAAAGCTGTTGGGATGGGCTGCCCGATCCATCCTGATTTGGCATCATTTTTTCCTCATTAGCGGTATACACATAACCGCATATTTTTTAAAAATAATATTTTTATTAATTTAAATAAAATAAGTTACAAAGAACATTAGAGTCAGTTATACTTACAGTAATACTTGCATCCATACAACACAGTACAAAGCATCTTAGAAGAATAACAGGTCTTGATAGTGCGGGTTATCCGGAATTATGCTTCTCTCAGTTAAATACCCTATTACAGGGAACCATAATGCTTGAAATGATTTTTGATAGCTACCTAAGTTAGTAGTCATAGACTGAGATGAAATTTTACCTAAAATGAAGTGGTCCCATATTTTTTTTTGCCACAATAATAATGTAGGACAGGATCTGTTTCTCCATTTTTTTGCAATTACTTTTCATGCAATTGCTAACAAATAAGATATTAACTTTACTGTGTTTTTATTCTCTTTAGAATTTGCCCAGTGTGCCAGGAGGACTGCCTCCGGAGTTTCTGGTAAGTAGCATCCTGTGATTATGAAAATATGCTTAAGAATTTTCCTCCAGTATTGTTTGATAAATGGACACTGCACAGAAGTACGATGTGTGTGGGATATAAACTGGGAGAGAAGGAGTGTGTCAACTGGAGATCCTGGGATTAGGTGTGAGCAGAGTATGGCTAAACGCGGGAGGATAGAATCGGAAAGCCTGTGGAGCGAGCGGTAGCATCATAATAATTTTCAATTTGTCCAGTCAGTAAGTATGGAATGGCAACGGCTTCTCGCCTGAGCAGGCATGAACAGCAGTTCCTTCCACAGAGAGTATGATCCAGCATCTGGTGTTACAGAAGAAGAGGAGGAGGAGGAGGAGGAGGAGGAGGAGGAGGAGGAGGAGGAGGAGGAGGAGGAGGAGGAGATTGGATTTATACTCTGCCTTTCACTACCCAAACTGGTTTACAAACACCTTCCCCTCCCCACAACAGACACCCTGTGTCTGCCATGCTTTCTTTGTTTTCTTTCATCCCTGACTTTTGCGCAGCCACACATGCTTGCTTTGCTTAGCTACCGTGGGTAACATAAGGGAGGCGCTCTTTCCCCCCTTGCGAACTGGTTCAGCCAGACAGCGCTGTCAGTATACCCTTGAAGGGAAGGGAAGGCTTGAACTCCACTACGGGTGTGAATATTTCTGCTCTCATGGGATTGGGGTGAGTCTCCCATTCATGATGTAATATCCCGCTGGGAGAATTCCAGCGTGCGCGCTTGGATTTCATTTGCTTAGCTAGATACAGCATCAGAGTATATGTATGGATCCCCTTGCACTAATAATTATTCCTGGCAATGTACCTGCACCACTTGGCAACAGACTAGTATTCCAATAAAACATAGCCTTTTCAGGAGAGTGTGTTTGGACCTGCTTGCTGTTGACCCTGATACCCTGTGAGGTAGATGGGACTGAGAGAGCTCTTGAGAGAACAGCTTTGAAAGGTCTTGTGACTGACCCAAGGTCACGCCAGCAGCTGCATGTGGAGGAGTGGTGAATCAAACCCGGTTCTCCCAGATTAGAGTCCACACTCCTAACCACAACAGCAAACTGGCTCTGATGAACTGCGCTAGATGTGGGGAGTGGGGTAGTTCTTGTTGGGAGGATGACTGCAACAATAGGCTTCCCTCTCTTGCTGTCCCCAACTGGATTGTCTACTGGACAAGGGAACCATCAGAGCAAGACTGAATCTCTCTATGACCTGCCTGCTCTCATTCAAGAGGGCCGGGTGCAAGTCAGCGTCAATGGAAATAGATTCTCATGTTCTCTAGCAGCCAGCCTGATTCGTTGCTTTAGAGAACTTGGAAGCTCACACCTTGTTTTGTGTCATCTGGCTGATCTTCATAAAAGGCATTTTTTGGGGGGGGGGCTTTTGCTTTGGACCACAAGAAGTACCTGGACATTCTCTCACTCTTTGTTGTTGTTGTTGTTTAGTCGCACAGTCGAGTCCGACTCTTCACGATCCTATGGACCACTGCTTTGACGTGGCAAGGGGGCTTGCATGGTTTAATGAGGCTGTGGGCTATGCCGTGAAGGGACGGACAGGCCACAGAAGAGAACTCAGACCAAGCATGATCCACTGGAGAAGGAAATGGCAACCCACTCCAGCATCTGTGCCAAGAAAACCCCATCACTCTTTACTGCTGTCGTTAATCTAATTTGCCCTTACTGGGCAAGCAGTCTTTGGCAACCGAGCACATAATGTTACATCTGGCACAGCTGCATCCTAAAAACACAAACGATATGGCAACAAATGTCATAGGTCAAAGACCTCAGTTTCTGTAGATCCAGCAGGTATCAGCAATATTGGACCCAGTTTTATTTTTTTAAACATAAATGAATATCTATACTCCCAAAGGACTGGTTTAACAGTAATTTTTTTCTCCCTAGAGAACAAGAGGAATTGTAATTCTATAATATTGTCAGAGACGGTAAAGATATCTAGTAAAATTCTCAGCACGCACATCAAGAATATTGTTCCCAGGATTTGGGGGAGATACTTAAACAATGACAGAACTGGGTTAAATTTGTAGACTAGGTATATTTGCCCTCTTTTTTCTCACCAGTGTTCTGCTTCTCTCCCTCCCCCCCCCCCCCCATGTTCTGCTTCTCTCCCTCCCCCCGCCCCCCGAAATCAGTGTTGTGGGCAGGGGTCATATCCTACAGGAGCGGAGCTCCGGCAGTAAAGAGCCCGGGGGGTGGGCACATGCAACAAGCCCCACCCCCTGCTCCCAGCAGCCCTCAGTCAGAGCAAGAAGCAACCAGGTAAGTTGCAGAGCTCCCCCCAGCCCCCGGGTCCAAAACAGTCCAGTGGTACCTTTAAGACAAAGTTTTATTCCGGTACAAGCTCTCCCTCCTCTCTGAGGGCAGATCTGCACGTCCCCCCCCCAATAGCTAGCAATCCAAAACAGTCCGGTGGAGCCTGAGCGGTGGGTGTTGCCTTCTGACACACTTCCAGTGATGTCAGGGGGTGTGGCATATGCAAATGAGTTATACTAATGAGCTCCTGCACCTCTTTTTCTATGAAATGACCCCTGGTTGTGGGACCACTGCACAACACACCTTCGGTCAGGTCGAGGTTCACCTGCAGTTCACCTGCACCTCCTGTTGCAGATCAATGCAAGAGACTCTTGCTCCTGGGGCATCCTCATTGCCATGTTCAAAAAATGGCTGGTATCCAATGTAGATTTTTCACAGGTGGAAGGATTCCCATTCATGGAAGCACAACTTCCCCGCCTCTTCATGCCTGCAGCAGGCTGAAGTGCCCCCCCGGGGGTTGGGAGACCCCCCCAGGCCTAGCTTGGGGCAGAGGTCGAAGGTCTACCAAAGGGAAGGGGGGCTCAGTGAAAAATACAGTCTACCAGCAGTGTATGGCAGCAGGCCATCTTGGATTGGTTGCCTGTCCAGAACTTCAAAAACTGGACGCCTGAACACATGAGACTGCCTCGTACAGAAGAAGAGAAGAAGAAGAGATTAGATTTATACTCTGCCCTTCACTACCTGAAGGAGTCTCAGAGCGGCTTACAATCTCCTTTCCCTTCCCCTCCTGTAATGTATTCAGCCTGACATGCCCGGACTTGCCCGGGCTGGCCAGGCACAATTCCTATGTTAGCTTCAGTCGAAAGACAAAGGATCCGGAGGATCCTAGCCGGCCCAATCAAAAGGGCTAGCTTCCCAGCCGGGAGACCAATGGTCGCCCGGTTACTGTAAATAGCCTATCGGGAGTAGGGGGTGTGTTTAGGTATGCTTGGTGGCGGGTTTTCTGAAAATATATAAACCGGCCTGCGAGCCGGTCAGTTGTCTTTGTCCTGAACTAATAAAGGTATGCTTAGCTGAAATCACTCTCCGTCTGCATACTTTTCACTGGCGACGAAGGTGGGATTCACGACCCCATGAACAAAGACCCGGACGCCAACACGAGCGCTGCACCGAGCACCGACGCCGAGACCTCCGGGAACCGCGCCACTTCGCACCCCAGCTCTCCGGCAACCACTCATCGCCCCGCTCCCGGCTCCGCTCTGCACCCTGCTGACCCCGAGAGCAGCAGAGACCCCATGAACAAAGACCCGGACGCCAACACGAGCGCTGCACCGAGCACCGACGCCGAGACCTCCGGGAACCGCGCCACTTCGCACCCCAGCTCTCCGGCAACCACTCATCGCCCCGCTCCCGGCTCCGCTCCGCACCCTGCTGACCCCGAGAGCAGCAGCGCCCTCCACAACGCTCCCGACGCCATCGCCATTCCAGAGGCCACCCAACC
>NW_015160916.1:223837-242950 GCF_001447785.1 Gekko japonicus
CGGAACCAGACCCACAGCCACCATTCCGGCAGGAACCCGAGGCCCCTCGCCACGAGGAACCAGCCCTTCCTTCCACAGCAGACCCCTCGCAGGGCCCAGTCCACTCGACTCCAAGGGCCCCCGAGACCGAACCAATGCCACCCCGGAACCTCGCCGCTCGACTCGCCCCAGGAAGCCACCAGCGCACCTGAAGGACTTCGTCTGTGGGTGCATTGCGAACCAAGGGGGGAGGGGTGTAATGTATTCAGCCTGACATGCCCGGACTTGCCCGGGCTGGCCAGGCACAATTCCTATGTTAGCTTCAGTCGAAAGACAAAGGATCCGGAGGATCCTAGCCGGCCCAATCAAAAGGGCTAGCTTCCCAGCCGGGAGACCAATGGTCGCCCGGTTACTGTAAATAGCCTATCGGGAGTAGGGGGTGTGTTTAGGTATGCTTGGTGGCGGGTTTTCTGAAAATATATAAACCGGCCTGCGAGCCGGTCAGTTGTCTTTGTCCTGAACTAATAAAGGTATGCTTAGCTGAAATCACTCTCCGTCTGCATACTTTTCACCTCCCCACAACAGACACCCTGTGAGCAATGCTCCCTCTAAGCTGTGGAGTCTTGAGAGCAAAAATTCTACTTTGTGAGCTACTGGCATTCAAGTTGTGAGTGAGCGATTTGGCTCCTATATAAATTAGTTTGTTCTGGTGCAGTGTTCCCTCTAAGCTGAGTTAGTGTGAGCTAGCTCAGTTTTTTAACCTCTGGCTCACACATTTTTGTCTTTGCTGAGGAAGGATGGCTCCAGAGCAAACTAAGTTATTCAGTAGCGAAATCACTCGCTCACAACTTGAATGCCAGTAGCTCACAAAGCAGAATTTTTGCTCACAAGACTCCACAGCTTAGAGGGAGCATTGCTCTGGAGCCATCCTTCCAGAGGTAAGACAAAAATGTGTGAGCTGGAGGCTAAAAAACTGTGAGCTAGCTCACACTAACTCAGCTTAGAGGGAACACTGCCTGTGAGGTAGGTGGGGCAGAGAGAGCTCTTTCAAGAACTGCTCTTGAGAGAACAACTCTGAGAGAACTGTGACTGACCCAAGGTCACACCAGCAGCTGCATGTGGAGGAATGGGGAGTCAAACTTGGTCCTCCCAGACTAGAGTCTGCGCTCCTAATCTCTGCACCAAACTGGCCTCTCTCAGACCATTAGTCCATCAACACCAGCAGGGGTCATTTTGTAGAAAAAGAGGTGCAGGAGCTCATTAGCATAACTCATTAGTGTAACTCATTTGCATATGCCACACCCCCTGACATCACCGGAAGTGTGTCAGAAGGCAACACCCACCGCTCAGGCTCCACTGGACTGTTTTGGATTACTAGTTATTGGGCAGGGGGACATGCAGATCTGTCCTCGCAGAGGAGAGAGAGCTTGTACCTGAATAAAACGTGGTCTTAAAGGTGCCACTGGACTGTTTTGGATTGCTAGCTATTGCGGGGGGAGGAACGTGCAAATCTGTTCCTGCAGAGGAGGGAGAGTTTGTACATGAATAAAACTTTGTCTTAAAGGTGCCACTGGACTGTTTTGGATTGCTAGCTATTGGGGTGGGGGGAACGTGCAGATTTGTCCTCGCAGAGGAGGGAGAGCTTGTACTTGAATAAAACCTGGCCTTAAAGGTGCCACTGGATTGTTTTGGATTGCTAGCTATTGGGGGGGGACATGCAGATCTGCCCTCACAGAGGAGAGAGAGCTTGTACCTGAATAAAACTTGGCCTTAAAGGTGCCACTGGACTGTTTTGGATTGCTAGATATGGGGGGGGGGGAACGCACAGATCTGCCCTCACAGAGGAGGGAGAGGTTGTACCTGAAGGCGGGCCGGGGTGGGGGCTCTGCAAATTACCTGGCTGCTTCTTGCTCCTCATGGCCCGACTGAGGGCTGCTGGGAGCAGGGGGCGGGACAGGTTGCATGTGCCCGCCCTCTGGGCTCCTTACTGCCGGAGCTCTGCTCCTGTGCGCTCCCACAGGAAATGACCCCTGAACACCAGTATCGTCTACTCAAAATGGCTGTGTCCTCCCAGATCTTTAACATCACCTCTGACTCCTTAGTCCTTTCTACTGGAGGTGCTGGGAACAGAACCTGGGACTATCTGCATGCCAGGCAGATGCTCTGCCATTCAGCCACCGTGACTCCTCTGGGCAGTTGTCAAGCACCTGGCAAGCCAGAAGGCATGGTGCGTCACCAGTTACGCAGGTCTGGCCGATGCAACTTAAATCACAACACAGCTGAGCAGGGAGGAGTTGCTGTACGGTGCAAACAAGATGGAGGCAGAGCGAAGAGCTTCTTGCCATAAACTGCCTCTTGCAGAGGATTCAGGGGCAATCTGAGAGTTCATTGGAAACAAACAGGGCAACTTGTAAAGTGCAAAAGTAAACGAACATCAAAGTGCAGCTATGATCCAAGTCTTGGATGACTGTGTTGCTATTTTCTGTGTTGTCGGGATATAACGTCCCGGTAAAAGGATTTTTAGGGCAAACCACCATCCCTATCAGAGGCTATTAATGTCGCCTGTGGTATTCTGTGCTTGACACGGTTAGATTCCAGTCCCGCTCCTATTACTGCTGAGTTATTCGCTTCCAGGAAATGCTTTGCCCCCTCAAGAGCGAAAAAAGTAAATATTTAATGCCTCTTTTCACCATTCTTAGCTTGGCTGGGGATACGATTACAAGGCCTGCCCTTGGCTGACAATTATTATTTATTTATTTTTAAAAAAACGACCTTTAAGTTGTGAGCGCAGGAGAATTTATGCTTGTTTGGGAGAAAGTGATCTCCCACACGTATGGCTGCCAACCTCCTTTGGGGGGTAAGTCCCCCTGTCAGCCAGGTGATCGGGGGCAGAGAGGTGGGGCCTGGCAGCGGGGACCCCGCCCCCATTGTGGGGGGGGGGGCTGGCAACCCTACCATAGTCTGACCCTGAGCCAGACACCCCCCCAGTCTGATTCTAAATCTGCCAGATCTACAGCCTGAGCTCAGACTCTTAAAGATCTCTTTGAAGAAGGTCATGGATTTCCAGCTTCTGAATCCAGGACAGGCCATTCTGACTGGGCCACTCACCCGTTAGCCAAATTGCCTTATTTTATTAATAAATGTGGGGGATTATGAGTATTAAATGACAAACGGCATGGATTATAGGCTCATAACCTGTGTTTATGGGAGTTAGAGTTCCCAGGACCCAGGACTACATGCTGAGGCTGTATAGCTAACATAGTGATTTCTTTACTAAAAGTCCTTCAGGCATACAAACAAACATCAAGCATTCACACACGTAATACAGAGCTAAGAATATAGAGTTGAAAGGATAGGGACATTTGCATGAACAGGATTATTGTTGGTGGGGTAATACTTTACCTGTCCGATGAGAATAGGACACAATGAGGGGGAAGGGATTGTGAGTTGACCAGCAACACATGTGGATTGATTCCAAATAGGCCTAGATTTGGAACCAACAAGATAGGGTGTGGGTAGAAGAGGCAGAAGCAGGAGAGAGAGAGCAATGGCACAAAGCTCTTCTTTTATACCCCAAAATGTGACCTGAGGCAGGGCTGCTTTGGTCACCTGTTCCCCAGGAGATACTAAGAAAACTTAAAACTATGAATGGGGCAGAAAAAGGGATTAATGGCTGGGCAATTGCAGGTAATGGCTTGGCTAGGAGGGACACCTCTTAGGAGAAGGGGGTGGACAAAGGAAAGAAGGAAGAGAACCAATCAGGTTGCAGGACTGGAACTTTGGATTAATGACCAGATGTTTGACAGCTGCAGCTGGAAGACTTGACAGCTCGCTATTGTTGTCATCGGGCACATCCTTTTGTCTTAGGCTGGCTCAGGAGAGGAATCTGTGTTTTTCCTGGTGATGTTAACACCTGAAGGGGTGTGTGTGGGGGGAAATGCCTGCATGGTGGAGAAGGGAGTTGCTCATGGCTCCTGTGCAGGAACATCTTTTCCTTTTTGCAGCGCATGGCTTCCTGCTGCAATCTGCTGCTGTTTCTGTGTGCATGGAGGTCAGGGTTGCTGGTCTGCATCCTGGTGCTGGCATGGCTGTGGAGGTGCAGGGGCAGGAGGCTTCTTGTAGTCCCAGAGTCCACATCTGGCTTGGCATGCTGCTTAGGCACCAGGCTCCCCTTGGCCAGAGTACACTCTGTAGTCCAGGATAAGGGCACTGCTCTTGGGCTACAGTTCTGTCCATTGCCTTGTTGACACACACCTTTCACAGTTCAGCTAAGCAGTCATATTTAAGAGTCTCTAATAATGCCATCTGAAGTGGCTGCCAGGGAACACACTAACAGAAGCAGTTGACGTTTCAGGTATCCTCCCTGGAAAAAGCCACAATCCAGTTGTGCCAGAGGTACAGGGTAGTGAAGGGCGGGGTATAAATCCAGTCTCTTCTTCTTCTTCTTTGTCATGAATGTTGTTTTTGGAATTCCACCACCGGGAGGTTGGCAATCCGATGTCCTCCCCAGGATCCCTCTCCCAGTCTCCAGTTTCTCAGCCTGGATCTAGCAGCCCTACCTCCCCCCATCCCACACCAGTAGCCGGTGTGTGTGTGTGGGGGGGCGGGAACCCTATCAGGAACCAATACATTCCATTACTAGGCGTGTGGTGGAGGGGAGCCGTCTGGGGAACATCAGCAGAGAACTGGATCAATTTTGAGCTCAGTTGTAGTATGAGCTGCACACCGTTAATTAAAGTTGTTTCACACTTTAGCCTTTTGGAACATCATTTTCTAGAACCTTCCAGCAGCAAATACTAGATCTTGGGATTGGGGGCTTTTGTGGAATCATCTTTCTACTCTCCTTGGGAACTGCTGCTTTCAAGCCATAGAAGCAGAAATGCCTTCCAGGGATTTGTTGCGAAGCTATTAGGTGTCAAAGACACCTAGCTGCCTAAGGTCAGGACACACAGCTCACTCTAGCTTTAGTGCCCTGAGGGCCCATATCCTGTCTGGACCAGTGGCACAATTTTGCCGGAAAGACCTTCCTGTTGAAGTCTGTATGCTCTATTGTATTTAACACATGCTTTTTAATTGTTTTAAAGAGTACAGAATGTATTTTATGGACCTGTGAATTGCTGTTTATTCCTCTTTTGAAGGAAAGATACTTAAAAAAATAAAATCTCCCTTATATATAAAAGCTGAATGGTGGTGGCGCTTCTCTAGAACATTCCACACGCTCCAGAATTGGTTGGCGCCCTGGTGTGTCACTCAGAATCTGTCCCTATCCACTGGCTGCATTGCTTGAGTCTCGCCTCCAACATTCTAAACAGTTTGCTGTTCCTCCCCCCCCCATAGCCAGTCAGAACACAGAGGTTATTTGCATATGCAGCCTCATTGGCCTTTGCCTCGGAACACAGAGGTCGTTTGCATATGCGACTTGATTGGCTTTTGCCTCTAACATTCTAAACAGTTTGCTCTTCTGAGGTAAAATGTGTCCAATCTCCAGGTGAGGGCTGGAGATCACTCAGAATTACAACTGCTTTCCAGATGGCAGAGATCAGTTCCCCTGGAGAAAATGGTGGGCTCTGTATCCTTCTTTGCTGCTGAGGTGGCCCCATATGACAGCCAATGTGACGTAGCAGTCAGGGCTTCAGAGCATGGGAGAGGCTGCAGGTGTGTGGGGGGTGGAAAGCTGAAGAGTGAGGGGGAAATAAAGGTAGGTTGATGATTGGCTGGGAAGAAGATAGGGTTGCCAACTCCTGGTGGGAAATTCCTGGAGATGTGAGGGATGGAGCCTGGAGAGGGTGAGGTTTCAGGAAGTGTGGGACCTTGGACAGGTACAAAGCCACAGACTCCGCCCTCCAAACCAACCATTCCCTTATGGGGAACCATCGTTGCCAATCTCCAGGTGAGGGCTGGAGATCACTCAAAATTACAACTGCTTTCCAGATAGCAGAGATGAGTTCCTCTGGAGAAAATGGTGGACTCAGTGTCATTATACCTTGCTGAGGTCGCCACAGCTAATTGACACTGAGTGTCCAAGGCGGGGCACCCGTCCAGAGCCTCTTTCTAGAGGCCGTTGTATTTATTTCCACAACGGGACTTTTTCCTAGTTAATAAATAAAGCTCATTGGTTGCTTAGTTAATGAATGAACCCCAAGAAAGCCACTGTGTAGGCACTTATGTGGTTGTATAATGGAGCGATGCAATTTCAGTGCTGTTTTGTTGGAATAAACCCAGCAAATTTGACAGGACGTTAAGCAATTTCATGTGTTTCTGGAGAAAACAACAATCTGTGTTTAATTGTGAAAGGAAGACAAAATTTGTAGATCTGTGGTACAGCTGCATACACTTCACTTTGGATTTAACAAAATGCTGGATTATCACAATGTTTTATATCAAGGGATATGGAAGTACATTGTAATTTATTATTTATTTATTTGATTTATACCCCGCCCTTCCCACCGGGGCAGGCTCAGGGCGGCTTACATGAAATTTGACAGATAATCCAACAGTTATAAATATAGCTATAAAAACAAGATTTAAAGTGCTAGCTATCAGCTTATACTGCGATGACGAGGTAGTAATAGCAGCAGACATACTAAAAATACAGTCACCAGTTGCTATTACAATTTGGAGAAGCACAGGCTGTTAATGGTGGCATTGGGCACAGAGTCTTAGTTGTTGGGTGCGGCTCCTTAACTAAGGGCCTGGTGGAAGAGCTCCATCTTACAGGCCCTGTGAAACTGTAAGAGGTCCTGCAGGACCCTAGTATCTTCCAGGAGTTTGTTCCACCAGTGTGGAGCCACCACTGAAAAGGCCCTGGCCCTGGTTGTTGTTAGCCTGGCATCTTTGGGACCCAGGAGGGCCAGATGATTTTGAGATCCTGACAGTAGTGCTCTCTGAGAACATGTGGGGAAAGGTGTAATGAAAATTCAGAATACACAAATCAGATGTATAAGTGTAACCTTTCCAGAAGTGTGTACTCAATTGTTTTGACTGTGGGTGCTGACATTCTGTCTGCAACCTGCATCTGACGCAAATTTAAAGCAGCAAATTTGATTGCCTAAATTCTTCTCTGTGAATCTGATGTTAATTATTTTCCCGATACTCTCTGAATACTTGCCCAATATTTGCTATGTTATGTGCTTGGTACCTGTCTTTGACATCATAAGGGATATGATTTCATTGCTTGACAGTTACCAGGCACTTGGTGTTTGACTATATTAAATAGCTGACACTGAATGATGTTTAGCATTTTTAATTGACAGACAATGATTTTGACAGCACCATTCTTAGAAGAGTTACACCCTTCTAAGTCCATTGAACTCAGTGGGCTTGAAAGGGTGTTAAGTCTACATAGGATTGATGTTATAATGTTTTTGGACCATATTTGAAAGCTCATATCGGTTGCCTATCCTAAAAGGATCAAGGGAAGCCAAAAATAGGGAGCACTTTTGATGCCATAATTTCATGTGCAGACTCTTGAGTGGCAAAAGTAGACACTATATATCTCAAATACTTGCAAATATTCTTTTCAGCTCCGTTGGACTGTGAATATGCACATCCCAACAATATCGGCACTGCTTGTTTTGTTGTTACTGCATAAGTCATGTCCAGATCTATAAAGAGCATCCACATGGTAATGTTGACTGACATTCATTCACGTTTGGTGACAGGTGTTGTTACTAGCAGAGATTTGCTAATTCATGCGCAATCTGCTGGGACAGTTGTTTGACTGTTGGGAGAAAATGAAATCTCATAAGGCCCTAATGATGAACTACAGTTCTACATTAAGGTGGAAAGGTGCTTTGGGGGATGAGGCACAATTGGACTGTAGTAAACCATGCCATCCCTACAGCAATAATTCAGGCCATTTTCTTCCACCTGCTACATTTATATTTCACTGTCTATCACTTTACTGCTCATTGGCTGCATAAAGAATGATGTGATCTGCTTCCAGTTGCATTAGCCGGACTCACTCACGTCTTGAGGAAATAGGGATGCCAGCCTCCAGGTGGGACCTAAAGATCCCCCAAATGGAAACTCATCTCCAGACTGGAGAGATCAGTTCCCCTGGAGAAAATGGATGCTTTGGAGGGTGGACTTTATGGCATGGTATCTCATTGAGGTCCCCCCCCCCCGACTCCACTGCCAAATCTCCAGGAGTTTCCCAGCCTGGATTTGTCAACCCAACCCCCCCCCCCCAACATCCCCTGCTGGTGGCCGGGGGTGGGGGTGGGGATGGATGGACCTGAAACCCTTGCAGGAAACATTAGCAGGTCTGGAGGGCTTGGAAAATACTAGAAGTAGCATATTTATTATGCAGGAGGTTGTCTTCTGCGTTGCATCTCTCCAGGAAGAACAAAATGTCCAATATTTATTTTTATTTTAGATGGGTGGCCATGTTAGTCTGTCTGGAGCAGTACAGAAGAGCAAGAGTCCAGTAGCACCTGAAAGACTAGCAAAATTTGCAGCAGGGGAGGAGCTTTTGTGTGTGAAAGCTCGTACCCAGCCACAAATTTTGCTAGTCTTTCATGTGCTCCTGGACTCTTGCTCTTTTCTATTTTTATTTATTTATTTATTTATTTAAAACATCCGTATGACTCCTTTCTACCCAAATAGTGTCCCCAGAGCAATAATAGCAATAGACGGCAGTAGCAATTGGTGGGCAATGCTGCACTGGCTTTTCCCTCTGTTGTTTTAGCAAACCCATATTGGAACAGAAATTCCCTTCTGCACTGCATGCTGCTGTCACTTTCTATCTATCTATCTATCTATCTATCTATCTATCTATCTATCTATCTATCTATCTATCTATCTATCTATCTATCTATCATCTATCATCTATCTGTTAAGTACGAGACTCAACACAGCTAGTGAACAGTGAATCAGCTTTATTCAACGAAGTCAGAAGAAATCAGAATGAGACAAAAACATAGAGCAACAGGCTCCCTTTTAAACAGTTCGGGCTTAGGTAGCCACGCCCACATGTGAGCGAACAACCAATAACTATTTACAGATAACGTCCAATCAGAGTGCTTCCCTCCTGAACCTTGCGCAGCTCTGATTGGTCTATTTACAATCCTTGTTCAGACTCAAGCTTAACATGGTTTTCAATACACAACACTATCTATCTGTCTATCTATCATCTATCTAGTAATGCTCATACAGCTATCACCTTAAGCAGACATTAGAACCAAAGAAAATATTTTAAAAGACCTTACTCAGTATTATTTCTCTTATATTTGATTATTGTGCCTATGAATTTTGCCACTGAGAGGGTGTGCTTTCACTTTCTTTGATCTTCGGATTTTATGGTACCCTCCACACGGCGTGCCACTTTCACTTCCTTTGATCATCAGGTTTTATGGTACCTTCTGCATAGGTCTATGGCCATTCAGGGGTGACTTTGCAGTCAGTACGCCCGTTGTCCCAGGGTATCGGAATGTGGCTTTGAGCTGCACCTTTCCCTCAGGGTTGAGAAAATGTGGGGCGAATGCCAGATGCAGAATCACCTTGTGATTGTCCTGTGGCTGTCTGTGCCGTACAAGATGACCACCAAACCAACTGCTTAGAGGGGAGAAGGAGGAGGGGGCCGACGTGCCACAGAGGCTCAGCTTGGTCCCAGTCATTGGTACCACAAGCTGTGAGAAACGTCACCTGCTGGTGGAGGTGGGAGAGAAGGCATCCATGCCCTTTGCTTGGACTGGCCTTGGGAAAGATGAAGTGTTACAGTGCCCCTTCTCATCTATGTACACCCTCCCCAGGCACGTGCTAAATCTCCAGGAATTTCCTAAGCCAGGGTTGACAACCCTCTTTGGAAGTCATCTGATGACAACATAATCCCAGGCAATGTTCCCTCTAAACTCAACTGTTGTGAGTAAAAATTCTACTCCATGAGCAATGCTCCCTTGAAGCTGTTGAGTCTTGTGAGCAAAAATCCTACTTTGTGAGCTACTGGCATTCAAGTTGTGAGCGAGTGATTTGGCTGCTGGATAAATGAGTTTGCTCTGGAGCCATCCTTCCTGAGCTAGGACAAAAATCTGTGAGCCGGAGGCTAAAAAACTGTTAGCTAGCTCACAGTAAACTCAGCTTAGAGGGAACACTGAATTTGCACTGTAGTTCCTCCTGCTGAGAGGAGTCAGCCTCAGCCTCTGAGCCAACACAAGTGCCTTATTCATGTCCCTCCTTTCTTCCCAATGGGGGACCCCAAGTGGCTCACACTTTTCTCCTCTCCTCCCTTTTATCCTCACAACAACCCTGTGAGGAAGGTAAGGCTGAGAGGGTGTGACTGGCCTGTGGTCACCTGACAAGCTTCCATGGTGGAGTGGGAATTCGAACCTGGGTTTCCCAGATCCTAGCCCGAGACCTTGACCGCTACTACATCATTCCGGCTCTCAGTGAGAATGGCTGCTTTGGATGAGGGCATCTGTGGCCTTGTACCCCTCTGAGGTTCCTGCCCTCCCCAGGCTCCACACCCAAGTCTCCAGGACTCTCCGCACCTGGATCTGGCATCCCTGTGTTCTCGGTAAAGTTTCCAGTTGAACCACATATCTTTAGAATTATAAGCGATTCATCTCTGTGGCTGGCTTCTTGATAATTATGTGTGTCTGTAATAATCTTTTCTAATGGAATCAGTGTGATCTGCCAATTAAAATAAAATGCATGCACAGCACTTGTTGAAAACTGGATCCACCAGCACATTATTTGCAGCTCTGCTGTGTTTGCCAGTATACTTGGGAAGCTGGTCTTTCTGGTCTGCTGGATCAGCCACCTTTGCTGAGTCACTGGTTTTGCAGGAACTTCAGAAGCAAGCAAGCCCCTCCCGGGAGACACCCACGTTCTGTGTCTTGCTCCCTGCGGGCTTTCGGTTTTCTTGCATGAACACGAGGAGGGATGCCTGCAGTCTCAAGTCACACAGACATCTGCATAAATTAAGGCTACCAAATGTCCTCTTTTTTGGGGGTGTCTGCCCTCTATTATTTAGCCTAACTAAATCAATTAAAATTGTTATTTCAAAACAAGGAAGGTTAGGAATATTCCTAGCAGGGCGCAATTATCGCAGCAGCTTAAATAGTACGAGTATTTAAAATGAGATTTGTCATAGTGAGGAGTTGTTTGAAGCAGTTAGTCGGGAAATAGGTCCTCTCAGGGGTCATTTCGTAGAAAAAGAGCTAGGGGGACTCATTAGCATAACTCATTAGCATATGCCACACCTCCTGACATCACCGGAAGTGTGTCCTCCCCAAAGCCAGCGGCGACCTCCAGCGGGCACCAGCAGGGAGTTCCAGGCCCCGCCCTCCCGCACCTCACCCGGGGGGATGGCGTCCCCCCGCGTCCCCCCCCAAATGACCCCTGGGTCCTCTTTTTTTGCTTTTCAAAATATAGTAACACTACAGAAATGTATTTTAACTTGCTGAACTAAAACCCAGCCAGCCTTCAGACCCAAACAGAGTCCTGCTCAATCGAACCACAGGGTCCATCGAGTCAAGAAAATTGTTTCTACCAGCAGCCAGACAGCCTCTCTCACCTGCTTTTCTCCCAAGGACTGGTATTTGGAGATAGACTGCCCCTAATCCCAGAGGTTCTATTTAGGCTTTGACTGAGCTTTTCTCTGTGAGTGTTATATAATCCACTTTGAAAGCTATCTAAGCCAGTGTCCCTCACTACATCCTATGGCAGTAAATTTTGCAAGAATATGATGCCATCTGCAAAGAATTTTTTCCTTTGTCCTGAAAGCTGCCCGTCAGGTGTCCGTTCTGCATCTGGGGAAATGAACTTGAGGCCATGAAAGCTTATTTTACAGTGGCTCAGTTCTAAAGTTGCCAGGTCCCCCCGGCCACTGGCGGGGGGGAGGGTTGCCAGCTCCAGGTAGGAAAACTCCTGGAGATTTGGGGGTGGCGCCTGTGGAGGACAGGGACCAATGCCAGAGAGTCCACTCTCCGAAGCATCCATTTTTGTAGGGCAGCTGATCTCTGTCATCTGGAGATGAGCGTGTTAAAATAAACCCTGTTTTTAGAGAGGCCAGCCTCCAAGTGGGACCTGGGGACCCCCCCCCCCCCGAATTACAGCGCTTAGTTTCTAAAATCAGGATCTGGCTTACAGAGGATCACTGAGATCCTGGTTTGCCTCAAGAAACGTTGTTTTCTGCTGCCCCGTCCAGGGATTTGGAGCGTGTCCCAGCCTGCATTGTGTCAAGGTCAGTGCCAAGGGTGCATTATGATGCCACAGAGAATAACACTCGACCCTTCCATGAATTTCAGGAGAGATGGGACACCTCCGGACAAGCAGCAGCAGCAGTGATATTTCTGGAGCGGTTGTATGACCCATCCCGGTCAATTTGTCCATAAATGAGTGAAGGGGGTTTTTCCTGGACAAGCGAGTGCATCATCATCGTACTCATTTGGAGGAGACAAATTCAGCCCCGGGAACTGACTTGTTCAAGGCCTGTTGATATAGAGCAGCGAGGCTGCTTTTAAATCACTTTTCACTCAATAAAGCAGCTGGCCAGAGAGTAATTTGAAGCTTCCCTGACAAAGATCATTTCTTCCCAATGGCTTCTCGCTCTTAGTGGCTGAGTTTGGAGACCGTTCTGGTCTTTGACAGCACCTGCACAGGGCATGGCTCGATAAAAAGACGGTGTGTTATCTGAAATGGTTTTTATTTTTTTTTTGGTAAACAAATTTTATTTTCTCAGGAATACAACATATAAAACATTTCATTCTATCAATTGTCTACCCCATTCCCAGTTCCTCCCCTCCCTCCAATGGCTTCCCACAATGCTTCCACCCCTGCTCCAAATTACTTCATATCATCAACAATATCAGTTTTCCATCATTACAATCTAAAGATAACATCGTTTGACTTAATATTGATCTAAACATATTAAGTTTTGTTTCACATCCCAGTTCTTTTCCAGATAAATTTTAAAATCATTCCATTCTCCAAAAAACTCATCGTCTTCTTTGTTATTCAGTTTTTTTGTAATCTTATCCATTTGTGCCATGAACAGAACTTTTTGTATCCATTCTTCAACCTCTGGTACCTTTTCTGTCTTCCAAAACTGAGCATAAATCATTCTCGCTGTCACTATCAGGTACCAGAGTAAAGTTTTTTTAGTCGTATTGACTTCTTCCATTTTGAGTCCCAAAAGCAGAATTTCCGGTGCTTTTTTAAAAGAACATTTCAGTATTTTTTGCATTTCATTGTGGACTTTTGTCCAAAAGTCTACAGCTTTCTCACAAGTCCACCACATATGATAAAATGAGCCCTCATGCCTCTTACATTTCCAGCATTTGTTTGACATATTTTGATTCATATTTGCAATCTTCTTAGGTGTCATGTACCACCTATACATCATCTTATAACAATTTTCTTTAACATTAGTACATGTCGAGATCTTAATAGAATTTTTCCACAAATATTCCCAGGTTTCCATAGCCACTTCCTTATTCATATTAATAGCCCATTTTAACATTTGTTCTTTAACAGTTTCATCTTCAGTATACCATTTTAACAACACCTTATACATTTTAGAAATATTTTTTCCTCCTCCACTCTCCCATACCTTTTCAATTTCATTTTTTTCCTCTCTAAAACCATAGTTTTTTTTGTCAGATCTAAAAAGATCATAAATCTGCATATATTTCAACCACTCATATTCATATTCAATTTCATTCTGCTTTTTCATTACCCACTCTGTTCCCTCTTTTTTAATTAAATCTCTATATGGCAACCAGTCTCTACCTCGCTGTCTTGAGTAAGATATCAACACTTCTACTGGTACAATCCACAATGGTCTTAAGTCACTCTGGTACTTCTTATATCTTGTCCATACCATATACAAAGCTTTTCTCACCAAGTGAAGTTTAAAAAAACTGTCCATTTTTATCTTGTCATACCATAAATATGCATGCCAGCCAAATCTACAATCATGCCCTTCCAACCCCAACAATCTGTCATTTTCAAGCTTCACCCATTGATCCATCCATGTTAGACAAACCGCTTCATAATATAGTCTAAGATTTGGCATTTGTAGACCTCCTCTTTCTTTGGCATCACAAAGTATTTTCATTTTGATCCTTGGTTTCTTGCCTGCCCAAACAAATTTTGACAACTCTTGTTGCCACTTGGCCAACAAATCCGTTTTATGCAGAATTGGTATTGTTTGGAACAGGAACATCAAACGTGGTAGGACATTCATTTTTATAACTGATATTCTTCCCATCAGTGATAAGTTCATTTTATCCCATTTCTTAAAATCTTGAGTCAGCTTAGTCCATAATTTCTCATAATTATTCTTATATAGGTCTATATTTTTTGCCGTTAATTCAATTCCAAGGTATTTTGTTTTTTTAACTACTTCACATTGTACCAGTTCTTGTAGTTCCACTTGTTTTTGTTTGATCATGTTTTTACATATAAGTTTTGTTTTATTCTTATTTACGTAAAAGCCGGCCAATTCTCCAAACTCCTTTATTTTTTGAAAAAGCAATGTCAATTTTTCTGTTGGGTTTTCCACCATAAACATTACATCGTCTGCAAATGCTCGATATTTGTATTGGTGTCCTTTATGTGTCAAGCCCTTTATTTCTTGATCGTACTGTATTTTTTGTAAAAGTATTTCCAATACCCAGATAAATAATAACGGTGATAACGGACAACCTTGCCTTGTTCCTTTCTGTACTTTGAAGTTATCTGTCAGTTCTTTATTCACATTTATTTTAGCTCTTTGTTCAGAATAGATAGCTTCAATACAATTTCTAAAATGTTGTCCCGCTTCAATCTTTTCCATCATCTGGTGCATAAAATTCCAATTAAGATTGTCAAAAGCTTTTTCTGCATCAACAAACAGAAAAGCTACTTCTTTTTCTGGGTGCTTTTCATAATATTCAATTGCGTCCATTACTATTCTTACATTGTCTCTAATCTGCCTTTTGGGTAAAAAGCCCGCTTGATCTTCAGAAATTACCGTTTGTAAATAGTTTTTCACCCTTTCTGCAATAATTTTTGCAAAGATTTTATAATCGTTGTTCAAAAGAGATATTGGCCTGTAGTTCTTTACATTTGTTGAATCTTGTCCTTCCTTTGGAATCAAAGAAATAATTGCTTCTTTCCATGAGTCCGGCACCTTTTTGTTTTCTCTTATTTCGTTGGTTAAAGCTTCCAGGACCGGGGAAATTTCTTCTTTCATCTTTTTGTAGAATTTCGCTGTAAATCCGTCCGGCCCAGGCGCCTTCCCCAACTTTGTCTCTTCTATTGCCTTCATCACTTCTTCTTTTTGAATTGGACCATTTAATAAATCTTTGTATTCCTTACTTATTTTTGGTAGTGGAATCTCCTTTAAATATGTTTTAATCTTCTCAAGATCAACTCTAGTTGTTTGGAATAGTTTAGCATAATACTTGAAGAAACATCTCTTTATTCCATTAGGATCAACGAACTCTTTTCCATCTTCTATTATTTTGGTTATCATTCTTCTCTCTCTTCTAGCCTTAAGTTGCCAAGCTAAGTATTTTCCCGGTTTGTTCGCCCCTTCAAAAGATTTCTGTTGTAACTTCTTTAAATTCCAATACATTTCCTGATTCCAAGTCTCATTCAGTTGTTCCTTCAGCAACTTTAATTCTTTAATAATTTGCTTTTTTCCAGGCTTCTTTTTTAATTCCTTTTCTTTCTGAGCAATTTTTTCTAACACTTCTGTTTGTTTTTGAAGTTTTTCCTTTTTTTGCTTCACGTTTTGCGAGATGAGAATTCCTCTCATCACCGCTTTATAAGCATCCCATACAATCTGTATCGGTGTTTCTTTATTTAAATTTTGTTGAAAGAATTGTTTCGTTTCTTCCTTTAACATCTCAATTACCGTTTTCTTATCCAACAAGTCTTCATTAATCCTCCACAGAAAGGGTTTTTTCCTTTCTGTGGAACTCCATACCACCGGATTGTGATCTGAATTACATCTTGGCAAAATTTCAGTCTTATGTGTTTTCATTGATAATTCTTCAGACATCCAAATCATATCAATTCTGGAAAAAGAGCAATGTCTATTGGAATAAAAAGTAAAGTCTTTCTGCATCGGGTTCCATTTCCTCCAAACATCTTCTAATTTTTCTTGCTTAACTAATTCAAAAAAATTCTTTGGCAATTTTCCGCTGAATTCGTTGTCCTTTTGTGGTTTTCTGTCTAGACGATCTATTGTCCCATTAAAGTCTCCGGCCATAATAACTTGCTCATAAGTCAATTGTTGTAATTGGTCAGTTATATCCTTAAAAAATTTTTCCTTTGCTCCATTGGGTGCGTACACGTTGATCAACAATGTTTTTTTCTGCTGAATCATTAATTCCACACCCACGTATCTGCCATCTATGTCCTTAAAAATTTCTGTAGGTTGTAACTCCTTCTTCACATATGTCACAACTCCTTTTTTCTTGTTTGAGGCCGCAGAACAAAATTCAATTCCAAATAAAGCATTCTTTAAATATTTTATATCCTGTTTTCTAATATGTGTTTCTTGCAAGCATATCACGTTGCATTTCTGTTTCTGTATCCAATGATTGATTCTTTTCCTCTTGTTTGGTGAATTTAATCCATTAACATTCCATGACAACAATTTGTACTCCATTATGCGTTTTATTTTAAAGTTCTCCAAAGACGTCCGCATTGTCCGCCTTAAATTTATAAAAGTCCATCATCGATCTGATCTGAATCCTCCCACCTTGATACGTAAAGGATAAACCTTGTGGAATCTCCCATCTATATCTGATGCTCAAAGCTCTGAGTTTGTCCGCCAAGGATTTATACCTTTTCCTGTCTTGCAGTATTGTTCTTGGGAGTTCTCTCATCACCATAATTTTGTTTCCCTCTATTACAAAAGGGACGTTGAATTGCTTCTTGAATATCTCCTCTGTTATTGATCTTGTTACAAATTGTACAATTACATCCCTTGGTAAATTCTTCTTTTCTGCAATTCTGGAGTTCACTCTATAAATCAAATCAAAGTCTGAGTCCATTGACCCTTCCTCCTCGCCCAGAAAAGCCGTTATCACTTCCATCATTTTTTCTTTTAAGTTCTCATTCTCTGTTTCCTTAATGCCTCTGAATCTCAGATGAGTCTGCATCCTTCTGAACTCCATCATTGTCTCTGATCTTGTAATTTGTTGAGTCAAAGAATCTTGTTTCTCTTCTATTTTTTGTATCTTCTCCTCTGTCTCTGTAGTCTTGGTTGCATTTGCTTGAACATCCTTCTTAACTCCTTCCATTTCTTGCTTGATTGAAGTTATTTCTGTAGTAACCAATTCCTTCAATGCTGTTATGTTCTTCTCTTGGACTTCTTCTAGATGTTTCAGATGAATCTGAGTTTGCTTCTCCAGTTGGTCCCCCAATGTTTTTTCTATCTGCTCCCCCATGGCTTGTATTGCCTCTGTCATTCTCTTCTCCATTGCTTCCATGGAGGCTCTATGGTAATTTCATGTAGAGTAGGTCAAATTGATACTTTGCAGGCCCTTCCTTCCGCATACAACTCACTTCCGGTCCGGCACCTTTAAAAGTTCCACTGTCTTCCTTTCGCTAATGCCCGTCTAGGAATTCAACTTCCTGGATGTTTCACACGGACCTCTTTCTTTGTGACACCAGCCTGCTCTTCCCACGCTATTGTTCGTGAGTTTCGATTTTACAGTTGCGCACACGGCTCCATCTTCACCACAGGAATGTTAAACAATAAGCGTTTTTACAGTTTTTAAAGGCTTCAATCAACTTTTTTCTCTCCGGAATCGGATTTCTGGGATTTACTATTCATTTTCCGCTCAACCGCTTAATTCAAATTGACTCCAAACTCAGTTCAGGTAAGCGGCACGTTTTTGTTATCTAGCACGTTCAAAACGGGTTTCGCATTGTTTCTTTTAACTCACAGTTGTTGTCCTTCTTCAAAGAAGTCTGCTGACGAAGAATTTATGCCGGTAATCCGGCTCGATCGGCCACTATAGAGTTGCTTGGCACTTGCCTTCTTCGTGGGAGGAGGTCAAAGCCCAATTCAGCTTCTTCCGAAGCTGGATTACGCCAACCTCACACTCCCTCTAGGGCGCTGCTGCCTGCTTGTCCCCCCCCCTCGCTGGGGAGTGATGCGTTGGGCTGTGTATTGCCCAAACTGTCAAAAGTGGCCGTCGCTCGCTTCGCACGATCGCGAAACGCTTCAGTCCTCCATCTTAGCCAGACCAGAAGCCATCTGAAATGGTTTTTAGGTGCACTGCAAGTCATTGTCACTTGCTCCCAAGAATCCTGAGAACTGTAATGCTGTGAGCAAATTTTTCTTTCACCCCAGCCCCCCAGTTCTTTGAATGATAATGCCTAGGGTTCCCTGTAGCAGAGCTGCAATCATTTGATATACTTTAATCAGTTTAAAATGGAGGGGGAGGGCACGCGCATGCAGAACATGTGTGCACTTATAGGGCTGCCAACCTCCAGGTGGCAGCTGGAGATCCCTGGCTATTACGATTGATTTCCAGATATCAGTTCCCCTGGAGAAAATGGCTGCCTTGGAAGCTGGACTCTATGGTGTTTCAGCCCTGCTGAAGTCCCCCCCCCTCCAAATCCCAGGATCCTCAGGCTCCACCCCCAAACTCTCCAGGTATTTCCCAAACCAGAGCTGGCAACCCTGATCCTTTACAATGATTATGGAACTACCTGCCCCAGAGCAGACCAGGACATTAAAACCACTCCGGAGCAAGCTGAACCCCGTGGCCTCCCGGTTGTCCTTGCCACTGTTAAAATGTTACGATCCTCAAACAGACTTAATTGGGCAAACATTTATGATGATTTGTTATACCCACAATCCTTAGCAGATATAGTATGGTCCCAGAGAAATATTTCTGCTGAATCAAGAAACTCTATAACAGTGCTTTACCTGGCTATTCAGTGTTGGAAAAGACACGCCAAATACTTATTACCAAAACTTTCTAGGTACTCGTCGTTTCTCAATCAGCACTGGTTCCCTCCTGGCATGGACCACAGCATTGTAAGACATTGGAGAAATAAAAACATAACACGCATTATAGATCTCACTACAAAACAAGGTATGAAAAGCAAAGTCACAATTGAACATGATCTAGGTAAAACCATACCGTGTTTTTTTTTATTTACAACTGAGTCACTGCATTC
>NW_015160917.1:0-4071 GCF_001447785.1 Gekko japonicus
GGTTCAAATCCCTGCTTGCCATGAAACTCTTCTGATAACCTCGGACCAGCCAACCGCTCTCAGCTGATATAGCTCACTGGGCTGTTGAAAATAAATGGGGAGGGCAGAGCTTTGTATGCTGCCCTGAGTACCACAAAGGGGGAAAAAATGGGACAAAAATATGCTAAATAAATAAATTACTAGCAGTGTTATCCTAAGAATAACTTTCTGGGAGAAAGCTCCATTGAACAGATTTCAGTGACCTGCATTTAGGATTGCACTGTTAGTAGGTAAGATTCAGAGTTCTAGTGGCAACTGTTTATAATAGGTGTTCTAACAACAAATGGAAAGAATTTATCAAACTACTAAAGGCATGTGGCATACACTGAAACTGTACAGAGACAATACAGGCATTCACTTTTTCCGTTTCAGCAGTATCAAGGATTTTTCTTAGTCATTCCAAAATGAAAAGGTACACAATGTTTTCCAATATTGTGTCCAAATTATTTTTGGCTCCTGCATTTACTGAAAAGGACTCTAGTACTACGAACAAATCAATACGGATTTAGAGTAACAGAGAAAACCCTTCTAGCAATTTATATCCAACAGCAGTGCTAATGGTTGAAGAGTTAAAAAAAAAAAGATTAAACATTCTAATACTGTTGTGCTTTTGCAAAGACACCATCGCCACCAGCACTTTATTTTATTTTGTGCTATGAATTGGTTTGTTTTGTATTTATGATGCTGTACTGTATAAGCACGTGTGTTTTAATATACAACAACAAACACATTTATTCACAGCAAAAGCCAATGCTTTTGCAAAGCTTTATCTCAGCCCTTATTATTTCTGCCACTTCCACTTCCAATGTTTGAAGATATTGGTTTAATAAATCCTACTGAGCTTTGAGGAAAGCAAATGCCTCTTCTATACTGCTTATACGGAGCTTCTCTCAAAGTCAAACAGTGACATGAATGGTGGTACAAATTCCTACATGGAATCATACAATCCCAGAGTCAGAAGGGGCCATACAGGCCATCTAGTCCAACCCCCCTGCTCAGTGCAGGATCAGCCTAGAGCAGTGGTGGCGAACCTATGGCACGGGTGCCAGAGGTAGCACTCAGAGCCCTCTCAGTGGGCACGCGTGCCATCGCCCCAGACAGGCCCAGACCATCATTAGAGTGTCGCATTCTCTCCCAAATAATTTAAAGTAAATGAAAGCATTTGGGATTGCTTTCCTTACTTTGTTTGGATCATCTTAAGTTAATGTATGAGTTGTTTTTTTCTAAAGTAAAACCTCAGTATTCAGGTTAAATTGCTGTGTTGGCACTTTGCGATAAATAAGTGGGTTTTGGGTTGCAGTTTTGGCAGTCGGTCTCTAAAAGGTCATCAGCATCACTGGCCTAGAGCATCCCTGAGAAGTGTTGAAACGAACACTCTCAGTTGCACCTTTGAATTTTTAGCTGGTAATAGCTGCTTGTGTTTCATGGATTACAGCAAAGCTTTCGACTATATGGAACATGAAAAGGTAAGGCTGATTTCAAAAGAAATGGGTGTTCCACAACATCTGACTGTTTCGGTGCAGAATCTGTACTCTGGCCGAGAGGCTACTGATAGGACAAAATATGGAGAAACAAAATGGTTTCCAATTGGCTAAGGGGTCAGACAGAGTTTCAGCAGCTCAAAAATCCTAAACACCTCCAAATGAGAGCCTTCCATCCATCCCTTAAATACTGGGTTGCTTGTCCTCTGGTACTTTTAGTAATTAAGCACAGCAAGCTTGCTGGGCACATCAACTGTTTTGCCCTTCTCCACTGCAAATGAAAGGGGGAGAGACGGCAAGCTTTTCGAACAACTGTGGGAAGGAAGGAAGGAGAGTGATGTTAGCACCAACTCCTAAGAGAGGCAAGCTGAGTCAGAAGTACTCGTGCCACCACTAAATCCCACAGACATTCAGAGGAGTAATCAAGCGACACGAAGCCCTGAGCAGAACTATATTCTAAATTCCCTCACCAATTAGAATGATGGGAGCCCTTATACAGGAGCTGCGGTGGCTCAAATGGTCAAGACGCTGAACTGCAGGCTGTGGAAGGTCAGTAGTTCAGCAGTTCGAGACCCGAGTGTGCTGCATGACGGAGTAAGCTCCCGTCTCTAGTTCCAGCTCCTGACAACCTAGCAGTTCGAAAGCAAGAAATTGCAAGTAGATAAATAGGCACCACTTCGGTGGGAAGGGAACAGCGTTCCGTGCGCCTTGCCGTCTAGTCATGCCGGCCACATGACCACGGAAACGTCTTTGGACAGCGCTGGCTCTTCGGCTTTGAAACGGAGATGAGCACCACCACCCTAGAGTCGGACTCGACTGGCTTTCGAGCAAGGGAAACCTTTACCTTTATACAGGGTGACGCACGAGACCCACAGACAGACCCACGTACAGTAAAAGCTTTGCACGCTGACATTCATGAGGAACTGGGGTTGCCAGTTAACAAACCTTTACCTTGCGATGGAGCAGGCTGCAGGGCCTGGTCAGCTCCCCATCCAGTACTGTCCCTGAGCTGGGCAATGATGTGAGCAGCGGAGGAGCAGAGAGCAGGGCCCCAGGTGTGCTGGTTAACCAAGCGCTTGACAACGAAGCTTTTACTATGCAGCAATGACACACAGCTCCTGAACGGATGTTGAGGAGATGCTCTACTTAAGTATATATAGTTCTATGGAGACTGAGGCTCCTTATTTTAGTGCCATGAGATATGAAAGCTACAAAGCATCATCGTCTCTGCACGGGCATGTTCTATGGAAGCTGATCCTCCCCCCATCTCATTTCTGCTCTAAAAGGAATGCACATTACAAGAAGTGCACAAATGCATGCTACACTAAAAGAAATGCAGATTACACCAAGCCACGTGCATGAAGCCGCCTTACTGGATCAGACCCTCGGTCCACCAAGGTCAGTATTGTCTATTCAGACTGGCAGTGGCTCTCCAGGGTCTCAAGAGGAGATCTTTCCCATCACCTACTACCGGATCCATGGGGTTTTCTTGGCAAAAATACTGGAGTGGGTTGCTATTTCCTTCTCCAGGGGATTCGCTGGATTATGGAGAAAGCAAGAGAGTACCAGAAAAACATCTACTTCTGCTTCATTGACTATGCTAAAGCTTTTGACTGTGTGGATCACAACAAACTATGGCAGGTCCTTAAAGAGATGGGAGTACCAGACCACCTCACATGTCTCTTGAGAAACCTGTATAAGGGCCAAGAAGCAACAGTTAGAACCGGATATGGAACAACTGATTGGTTCAGCATAGGAAAAGGAGTACAACAAGGATGTATATTGTCACCTTGCTTATTTAATATATATGCAGAGTACATCATGCGAAATGCTGGCCTGGATGAATCACAAGCGGGAATTAAGATTGCTGGGGAAAAGATCAACAACCTCAGATATGCAGACGATACCACTCTAATGGCAGAAAGTGAAGAGGACCTAAAGAGCCTCCTGCTCAGAGTAAAAGAGGAGAGCGCAAAAGTGGGCTTGAAGCTCAACATCAAAAAAACTAAGATCATGGCATCCGGCCCCATCACTCCTTGGCAAATAGAAGGGGAAGTCGTGGAAGTAGTGACAGACTTCACGTTCCTGGGATCCCAGATCACCGCAGACTGTGACTGCAGCCATGAAATTAAAAGACGCCTGCTCCTTGGGAGGAAAGCGATGGCGAACCTAAACAGCATGATAAAAAGTAGAGACATCACCCTGCCAACAAAAATACGCATGGTCCAAGCAATGGTATTCCCAGTAGTCATGTATGGCTGCGAGAGCTGGACTATAAGGAAGGCCGAGCGCCGAAGAATAGATTCTTTTGAACTATGGTGCTGGAGAAGACTCTTGAGAGTCCCTTGGACTGCAAGAAGAACAAATCAGTCAATCCTCAAAGAAATCAACCCTGACTGTTCCCTGGAAGGCCAGATAATGAAACTGAAGCTCAAATACTTTGGCCACCAAATGAGAAGGGAGCACTCACTGGAGAAGACCCTGATGCTTGGAAAGATTGAAGGTCAAAGAAGACGGGGACGGCAAAGGATGAGATGGTTAGACAGTGTCA